>NC_088228.1:44026313-44311313 GCF_036934945.1 Oncorhynchus masou masou | reverse complement strand
TTGGTAGGAGGGTGGACAGAACTATATTGGTTGTTGGGAACAGCCTGTGCCAGTTTTGACACTCTTCTCACTGCCTCAGATACATTTTCACCTTTGGCATGAAGGTGGTTTGTGCCAGTGTGGATGATGATGTTGTCAGGGGTGTCAATCCTGGTCTGACTGAGTAGCTGCATTTCACTGTCAGTTGTAGGACACCAGAACTTTTACACCTGGTGTCTAGGGAATCATCTTTCCTGGACTAAGAACTTCTCTCTCTGAGTGTTAGTAGAACAGTAAAAGGCTACCTGTGTTGCGTGTGTATAACGCTGGTGTAAGTGATGTCATCAAGGGATACCCAAGGCCTTGTCCAGTGTAAAGGGAGACAGAGAGAGAGGAGAGTGGTGGATAACACAGAAATCTTATCAACTAGCCTGATAACTTCTATACTAGGTATGGAGGGAGGGAGAGAAGAGGAGAAGAGATGAGTTGGATGTATCTGCCAGCTCTGAGATCAGAGGCTTGTTTTTGTTTTGTATTGTCACTTGCTCGCAAGCCAGCGTGCAACTGTGTGTTGTGTGGATGACTGTGTGTGTGTCTATGCTGGGTTTTTGCCCTGTGTCAATGTCCAGAGAGGTAAATGAAAATGGATGGATTGATTAGAAGAGCTAACAGTATGAGTAACGTGTCTAATTATCATGTAGACCCTGGGCTGCTACAGCTATGATGGATTCCTGCACTCTCAAGGACAATCCCCTACCGTTCGGAAGTGTGTATAACGCATGTATCGTCTCTGGTGTCTGTGTTTCTGTGTTTGTGTTTGTCATCCCCTCTCTCTCCTGTGTAAAGCGGATGCTTACTGTGATTGATGGTATGTTAAATGTGTGTGGCCCTGGGAGTCCAACACCTTGGTGTTCTGGTTGAGACACCCTCAGTAAATCATCTGGCTGAATAAACCTCACTGAGCTGTCCTGCTCGCTGTCATTAATTCAACGACTCGTGGGTAAAGCAGAGAAAACACAGTTAACGCCTAGCTATAAATCAGCAGGAATAACAGCATACACACACGCATGCACACACACACACGCACACACACACACACACACACACACACACACACACACACACACACACACACACACACACACACACACACACAAACACACAGACAGCACATGCATCTGCACTCCATTACACACACAAAGTAAAAGCACTGCCTACATTACAAATGTCACGCAATTCCTTCTGATTCTGGTACTGAGGCTCAAACCCAGGATCTCTGCCATGCTAGCACACAAGACTGCCCTCCCAAAGCTTCTGATTCTGGTACTGAGGCTCAAACCCAGGATCTCTGCCATGCTAGCACACATGACTGCCCTGCCAAAGCTTCTGATTCTGTTACTGAAGCTCAAACCCAGGATCTCTGCCATGCTAGCACACATGACTGCCCTGCCAAAGCTTCTGATTCTGTTACTGAAGCTCAAACCCAGGATCTCTGCCATGCTAGCACACATGACTGCCCTGCCAAAGCTTCTGATTCTGTTACTGAAGCTCAAACCCAGGATCTCTGCCATGCTAGCACACAAGACTGCCCTCCCAAAGCTTCTGATTCTGTTACTGAAGCTCAAACCCAGGATCTCTGCCATGCTAGCACACATGACTGCCCTGCCAAAGCTTCTGATTCTGTTACTGAAGCTCAAACCCAGGATCTCTGCCATGCTGCACACATGACTGCCCTGCCAAAGCTTCTGATTCTGGTACTGAAGCTCAAACCCAGGATCTCTGCCATGCTAGCACACAAGACTGCCCTGCCAAAGCTTCTGATTCTGGTACTGAAGCTCAAACCCAGGATCTCTGCCATGCTAGCACACATGACTGCCCTCCCAAAGCTTCTTGCCAGTCAGCACCACAGACAGTGCAAGTGGGGACAATTCAGGCTGAGGAGTGAGTTCCACACATCCAGCCAGCTCATTTTCAACTGCAGTCCCTTGGCAGGTTATTAAAAATAATGAAAATGTCAACACAGACAGACAATGAGCAGCGAATGACAAGCAACACTTTTTATTTGGGATTTTATTAACCCCCCTCTTCACATATCTGGTTTGTTCTTTTACAGCTTTTCTGCT
This sequence comes from Oncorhynchus masou masou, assembly GCF_036934945.1. Taxonomy (NCBI): domain Eukaryota; kingdom Metazoa; phylum Chordata; class Actinopteri; order Salmoniformes; family Salmonidae; genus Oncorhynchus; species Oncorhynchus masou. Next base: position 44,309,211 of record NC_088228.1, on the reverse strand, counting down.
ACATATACATACATTCCACCTACTCATTTGACATACATGGTACTTTTATATAAGCAGTCACATGACAATAATACAATACCAAGCATCAGCTCTTTAATCCCACCCCTCAGCCACTCTCAGCCCATCCCACCTATCACCATAGACCTCAGCTCTTTAATCCCACCCCTCAGCCACTCTCAGCCCATCCCACCTATCACCATAGACCTCAGCTCTTTAATCCCACCCCCTCAGCCACTCTCAGCCCATCCCACCTATCACCATAGACATCAGCTCTTTAATCCCACCCCCTCAGCCACTCTCAGCCCATCCCACCTATCGCCATAGACCTCAGCTCTTTAATCCCACCCCTCAGCCACTCTCAGCCCATCCCACCTATCACCATAGACCTCAGCTCTTTAATCCCACCCCATCAGCCACTCTCAGCCCATCCCACCTATCGCCATAGACCTCAGCTCTTTAATCCCACCCCCTCAGCCACTCTCAGCCCATCCCACCTATCACCATAGACCTCAGCTCTTTAATCCCACCCCTCAGCCACTCTCAGCCCATCCCACCTATCGCCATAGACCACCCTCATTTGGTTTCCATGTGCCATATATATATTTTTCAATTGTGGTGTGATGTTTCACATACATTTTGAACCTTTCTAATCGGTATCCACAGATCCACAGATTGAAAGATGAAACCCTTTCCTACCAGTATTATTATAATATTTATTGACTGACTATGGCTTTCCAGATCGCCCAACACTGCTACCACTGCAGCTAGCACTGCGATGCAGTGCCTTAGACAACTGCGCAACTCGGAAGGGCAGCTCGTGCTTTCTGAGGATGTTACAATGGTGTTGGCTATTGGACTCTTTATCAAGCACCTTGAGAGCATGTTTGTAGAAAGACTGAATCGGTTTCAATATTGTACAGCAAGCTTGGGCCCAACAACAGGTAACTGCCAAAATATAGGAAACACCAACATAAAGTGTCTTAGTCGGGCATTGTGCCACCACGAGCCAGAACAGCTTCAATGCACCTTGGCATAGTTTCTACAAGTGTCTTAGTAGGGAGTTGGACCACCACAAACCAGAACAGCTTCAATGCACCTTGGCATAGATTCTACAAGTGTCTTAGTAGGGAGTTGGGCCACCACGAGCCACCAGAACCGCTTCAATGCACCTTGGCATGGATTCTACAAGTATCTTAGTAGGGCATTGTGCCACCACGAGCCAGAACAGCTTCAATGCACCTTGGCATAGATTCTACAAGTATCTTAGTAGGGCATTGTGCCACCACGAGCCAGAACAGCTTCAATGCACCTTGGCATAGATTCTACAAGTATCTTAGTAGGGCATTGTGCCACCACGAGCCACCAGAACCGCTTCAATGCACCTTGGCATGGATTCTACAAGTATCTTAGTAGGGCATTGTGCCACCACGAGCCACCAGAACCGCTTCAATGCACCTTGGCATAGATTCTACAATACTTATTTTCCACCATAATTTGCAAATAAATTCATAAAAAATCCTAGAATGTGATTTTCTTGATTATTTTTTCTCATTTTGTCTGTCATAGTTGAAGTGTACCTATGATGATAATTACAGGCCTCTCTCATCTTTTTAAGTGGGAGAACTTGCACAATTGGTGGCTGACTAAATGCTTTTTTTCCCCACTGTACTTTGTATCCCTCATTTGCTCCTTTATTTTGGCAGTTACCTGTAGTCAAGCAGTAGGGGAGAAGGGTAGGTTGAGCCATTTTATACATTCAGAATCACTCCATCATTCTTTCTAACAAAGATATATACATATATTTCAGGATGTTGTGTATCCCTGGAAATAATCAGAATTCATGTAAACATTACAGTTTTGAAAACATAGCTTGTCCAAAGAAAGTGGTCTCTTGGCACCACCCAGGTGTGGTGTAGCTTGAGCCACAGGACAGGGTAAGTTGAGCCACTGTCCGTACGGCATGGAAAATTATCACTACCTTTCTGAAACCATGTCTTGAGAGATTGTAATCAGCGATCCCCATGTGCTACACCTGTTCTAACAGTCTCTCTCCATCTCTCTTTCTTCCCTCCCCGCTCTCCCTCCAGGTCGTGCATTGCTGAGGTTGAACGGGGAGAAGTTGGAGAGGATGGGCATCGTCCAGGAGACACTGAGACAGGAGGTTCTACAGCAGGTCCTTCAGCTACAAGTCAGAGAAGAGGTCCGCAACCTGCAACTGCTCAGCAGAGGTGAGGTGAGGTGAGGTGAGGTGAGGTGAGGTGAGGTGAGGTGAGGTGAGGTGAGTGAGTGAGTGAGTGAGTGAGTGAGTGAGTGAGTGAGTGAGTGAGTGAGTGAGTGAGTGAGTGAGTGAGTGAGTGAGTGAGTGAGTGAGTGAGTGAGTGAGTGAGTGAGTGATCCATCCATCCACCTGCATTCCCCTGGTCAGACTGTCATGGAAAGATGTGCTTAATGTTTTTTTCCACATGGTGAATGTCTGTAGCCAGATCTGTCCAATGCCGGACATTGTACACAGAGGGAGGTTCTACTGAGCTAGCATATGGAATGTTTTAAGATGGTCATGTATCACTTAGCTATTTGCTTGTGAATTTTAGGAACCCTGTAGGTATAAAACAAATGAATATTGAACTTAGCCTTTACTACTATAGCCCATAGAAATGCATTGAATTACACATTAAGCTTTACTACTATAGCCCATAGAAATGCATTGAATTACACATTCATAATTAGCAAAATAGACAGTGAAAAAATTAAACATAAGGAATACGGTTTTGAAGTGTCTGTCCTATATCTAGGAGATATAAGAAAGCTCAGGAAATATTTGTGTTTTTTGGACACATTTAACCCCCTTTTTGTGTTGGCACGAAGCTACCTTAATACTTCCACTCATTTTTTAAACTGGTACCAGGTTACCTTCAGACGAGTCCCCTGACACTTGTCGGGGTCGTTGAGCAAAACAGAGAATATCTTCGTGGTCGTGAGAATCTCATCTTTCCTTAGAGTGTAACCGTTCGGATGCTACAGATGTTTTCATGAGAAGACCGATTTTGGGGACGTCTCATGGTCTTAGAAACCCAGCTGTAGCTCGGCACTTTCACTGCAGATGCGGAATGGTCCGTCCATTTGTTATAATGGACGGACCAGGGCGCAGTGTGATCGGAGTTCCACATCTTTATTAATGTCACACCCTGGTCGAAATATATTATGTTTATTCTTCATTTATTCGGTCAGGCCAGGGTGAGACATGGGTTATTGTGGTGTGTTTTTGTCTTGGGGTTTTGTGGGATGTCTAGCGTTAGTCTATGGCTGCCTGAGGCGGTTCTTAATCAGAGTCAGGTGATTATCGTTGTCTCTGATTGGGAACCATATTTAGGCAGCCATATTCTTTTTGTGTTTCGTGGGTGATTGTCCTTAGTGTCCTTGTTCCTGTCTCTATGTTAGTTTTACACTAGTATAGGCTGTTTCGGTTTTCGTTACGTTCTTTTTGTTTTTGTAGTATTTGTATTGATTCGTGTTTTACGTTTTTTCATTAAACATGGATCGCAATCTACACGCTGCATTTTGGTCCGACTCTCCTTCGCCTACAGAAAACCGTTACAATTAACAGTGAAACTTCTCAACAAAAACAACAAGCAACGAAACGTGAAGTAACGTAGTGCAACAAGCACATACACAAACAATATCCCACAAAGCAGGTGGGAACAAGGACACCTTAAGGATGATCCCCAATTAGAGACAACAATAATCAGCTGCCTCTAATTGGGAACCATACTCAATCCCCAACATAGAAATAAATCAACTAGAACACCCCCAAGTCACGCCGTGACCTACAACACCATAGAGAACCAAGGGCTCTCTATGGTCAGGGCGTGACAAAGGCTGACATAGGCTAATGTGGTGGGATTGAGACGCAGCCCATGCAAACAGATATCTCTATCTTAAACTGACACATTTTGATGGGGATTTATTTGTTATGTTACTTAGATTGACTCACAGGTGTGTCAATAGACTCTTAATTAATGAGAGAAAATAAGGGGGAGAAGGAGCAAGACAGAGAGAGAGAGAGATACAGGGGGAGAGAAGGAGCAAGACAGAGACAGAGAGATACAGGGGGAGAGAAGGAGCAAGACAGAGAGAGAGGGAGGGAGACAGAGAATGATATACAGGGGATAGAAGGAGCAAGACAGAGACAGAGAGAGATACAGGGGGAGAGAAGGAGCAAGACAGAGAGAGTGGGAGACATAGAGAGATATACAGGGGAAGAGATACAGGGGATAGAAGGAGCAAGACAGAGACAGAGAGAGATACAGGGGGAGAGAAGGAGCAAGACAGAGAGAGTGGGAGACATAGAGAGATATACAGGGGAAGAGATACAGGGGAGAGAAGGAGCAAGACATAGACAGAGAGAGATACAGGGGGAGAGAAGGAGCAAGACAGAGAGAGTGGGAGACATAGAGAGATATACAGGGGAAGAGATACAGGGGATAGAAGGAGCAAGACAGAGACAGAGAGAGATACAGGGGATAGAAGGAGCAAGACAGAGAGAGAGGGAGACAGAGAGAGAGATATACAGAGAAAGACAGGGGAGAGAAGGAGCACGACAGAGAGATAGGGAGACAGACAGAGAGAGATACAGAGAAAGACAGGGGAGAGAAGGAGCAAGACAGAGATAGAGGGAGATACAGGGAAAGAGAAGGAGCAAGACAGAGAGAGAGGGAGACAGAGAGAGAGATAGAGGGGGAGAGAAGGAGCAAGACAGAGACAGAGGGAAACAGAGCGAGAGAGATACAGGGGGAGAGAAGGAGCAAGACAAAGACAGAGGGAAACAGAGAGAGAGATACAGGGGAAGAGATGCAGGGGGAGAGAAGGAGCAAGACCGAGAGAGAGGGAAACAGAGAGAGAGAGATATACAGGGGAAGATAAGCAGGAGGAGAGAAGGAGCAAGACAGAGAGAGAGGGAGACAGAGAGAGAGAGATACAGGGGAAGAGAAGGAGCAAGACAGAGACAGAGGGAAACAGAGAGAGAGAGATATAGGGGAAGAGAAGGAGCAAGACAGAGAGAGGAAAACAGAGAGAGAGATACAGGGGAAGAGATACAGGGGGAGAAAAGGAGCAAGACAGAGAGAGATACAGGGGGAGAGAAGGAGCAAGACACAGAGAGAGAGAGATACAGGGGGAGAGAAAGAGCAAGACAGAGAGAGAGGGAGATACAGAGAAAGACAGGGGGAGAGAAGGAGCAAGACAGAGAGAGATACAGAGGGAGAGAAGGAGCACGACAGAGAGAGAGGGAGACAGAGAGAGAGATATACAGGGGAAGAGATGCAGGGGGAGAGAAGGAGCAAGACAGAGAGAGACAGAGAGAGAGAGAGAGATACAGAGAAAGACAGGGGGAGAGTTAAAATGCTGTGTCAGACATTTCTATTAATTTCCAGTTCAACAGGCATTGACTGTGTCCTATCAGAGAGCTAATTGAGTGGCCTCATAAAACACCTGATAACCAAGCTGTGTGGTTGGGAGGAGAGGTGAGGGAGAGAGGTGGTGGAAGGATGTAGAGAGGAGAGGAGATGAAAAAGTAGGTGAGGGAGTAGGTGAGGGAGGGGTGATTAAGGGGCAGGGGTTGAAGATAGTGAGTGTTGGGATGAGGACGGGATAAAGTGGAGGGTGGGAAGTCGAGTGTGGGAGGTTTAACAGAGGATTTCTGCCTGGCGACTCGTATCATACACTGTAATTTCAGATTCATCTGACAGAAATGAACATGATATTTAACATGGATTGCTGTGTTACTTAAAGAGAGGTTGTTTTTAAGGTACAAGGGTTTGACTAAATGGATCTAGCTTGGGGTTTGTTTACACTACTGAGGCTCTTTCTTGTTTTTAGATTTGACCTCCAGTGTTTTTTAAATGTCTGTCTCTGTCTCTCTCTCTCTCTGTCTCACACTCTCTTCTGCTTCTGTCACCTTTTCTGTCTTCCTGCTTTTAACTTCTATTTCTCTCCAGACCTTTACCACCAAGTGTGCAGGGTAGAGGTTTGTAAACAAAAGCACTGAGTAAACGTTGTGTGTTTGATTCAATGTTCTTCCACGGGTTTGCGTCCCCTGGCTACCAGCCTCTGGACTCTTCCAGCAGCAGCAGAGGAATCCCTCTGTGGGGGGTTCAGACACTCATAACAACACTTTAATCACCCTGAGCACAGACCCCTATAACTTCTATTGGGTCATTCCATGAAAAGAGGGTCTTTTGCATCCCTTTGAAATTTGAAGTAGAAATTGTGCACCAATATTGAATTTTAAAACCTTATCATATTAAATGAAGTGCCCTTTAATATAGTCCACATGGAGAATTCAATAAATAATTTATCATATGAATGAAGGGTTGCAAAAGTGCCAAAATTCAACATATTATCATATGTTCTGATGTTCCGTGTCCAAGTGGAGTTCTGTTCACAGTTCCGTGAGCTGCCTGTCTGTCTGCGCGCTCAACAGAACTGCAGGTGAAATGTAAATTCACTGAGGCAGAAAGCATGACAGGCTCAGCAATTAAAAAAGAACATTTTTACTCAAACACAAATTTTCTCCGGAACCCCTTCGTCTGCCTCTCTGCTTTCTCTCTCCTCTCTTCTCCCTGGTCTCTGATGTGTTTATATCAGAGAGAAATTACCTCTTTACCTGAAAAATCTCAAGACACCCCCTCAATCCCGTCTGCCTTTCTGTCTCTACCTGCTAACCCAGTCTCTCCCTGTGTCTATCTCAGGGTGTTTCATTCCAATGCCATGTTAGATTTGGCCATGTCTTAGAGACAGGTGGCTGTTACTCTCTCCATATCAGGGGAGGGATAACTGTTACTCTCTCCATATCAGGGGAGGGATAACTGTTACTCTCTCCATATCAGGGGAGGGATAACTGTTACTCTCTCCATATCAGGGGAGGGATAACTGTTACTCTCTCCATATCAGGGGAGGGATAACTGTTACTCTCTCCATATCAGGGGAGGGATAACTGTTACTCTCCTCCATATCCATATCAGGGAGGGATAACTGTTACTCTCTCCATATCAGGGGAGGGATAACTGTTACTCTCTCCATATCAGGGGAGGATAACTGTTACTCTCTCCATATCAGGGGAGGGATAACTGTTACTCTCTCCATATCAGGGGAGGGATAACTGTTACTCTCTCCATATCAGGGGAGGGATAACTCAAACTGTTACTCTCTCCATATCAGGGGAGGGATAACTCAAACTGTTACTCTCTCCATATCAGGGGAGGGATAACTGTTACTCTCTCCATATCAGGGGAGGGATAACTGTTACTCTCTCCATATCAGGGGAGGGATAACTCAAACTGGGGAGGGATAACTGTTACTCTCTCCATATCAGGGGAGGGATAACTGTTACTCTCTCCATATCAGGGGAGGGATAACTGTTACTCTCTCCATATCAGGGGAGGGATAACTGTTACTCTCTCCATATCAGGGGAGGGATAACTCAAACTGTTACTCTCTCCATATCAGGGGAGGGATAACTGTTACTCTCCATATCAGGGGAGGGATAACTGTTACTCTCTCCATATCAGGAGAGGGATAACTGTTACTCTCTCCATATCAGGGGAGGGGATAACTGTTACTCTCTCCATATTACTGTTCTCTCCATATCAGGGGAGGGATAACTGTTACTCTCTCCATATCAGGGGAGGGATAACTGTTACTCTCTCCATATCAGGGAGGGATAACTGTTACTCTCTCCATATCAGGGGAGGGATAACTGTTACTCTCTCCATATCAGGGGAGGGATAACTGTTACTCTCTCCATATCAGGGGAGGGATAACTGTTACTCTCTCCATATCAGGGGAGGGATAACTGTTACTCTCTCCATATCAGGGAGGGATAACTGTTACTCTCTCCATATCAGGGGAGGATAATCAAACTGTTACTCTCTCCATATCAGGGGAGGGATAACTGTTACTCTCTCCATATCAGGGAGGGATAACTGTTACTCTCTCCATATCAGGGGAGGGATAACTGTTACTCTCTCCATATCAGGGGAGGGATAACTGTTACTCTCTCCATATCAGGGATAACTGGAGGGATAACTGTTACTCTCTCCATATCAGGGGAGGGATAACTGTTACTCTCCATATCAGGGAGGGATAACTCTCTCCATATCAAACTGTTACTCTCTCCATATCAGGGGAGGGACTCTCTCCATATCAGGGGAGGGATAACTGTTACTCTCTCCATATCAGGGGAGGGATAACTGTTACTCTCTCCATATCAGGGGAGGGATAATAACTGTTACTCTCTCCATATCAGGGAGGGATAACTCACTGTTACTCTCTCCATATCAGGGAGGGATAACTGTTACTCTCTCCATATCCATATCAGGGGAGGGATAACTGTTACTCTCTCCATATCAGGGAGGGATAACTGTTACTCTCTCCATATCAGGGGAGGGATAACTGATCCAATCTGTTACTCTCTCCATATCAGGGAGGGATAACTGTTACTCTCTCCATATCAGGGGAGGGATAACTGTTACTCTCTCCATATCAGGGGAGGATAACTGTTACTCTCTCCATATCAGGAGGGATAACTGTTACTCTCTCCATATCAGGGGAGGGATAACTGTTACTCTCTCCATATCAGGGGAGGGATAACTGTTACTCTCTCCATATCAGGGAGGGATAACTCAAACTGTTACTCTCTCCATATCAGGGGAGGGATAACTGTTACTCTCTCCATATCAGGGGAGGATAACTGGGGAGGGATAACTCAAACTGTTACTCTCTCCATATCAGGGGAGGGATAACTGTTACTCTCTCCATATCAGGGGAGGGATAACTGTTACTCTCCATATCAGGGGAGGGATAACTGTTACTCTCCATATCAGGGGAGGGATAACTGTTACTCTCTCCATATCAGGAGGATAACTGTTACTGTTCTCTCCATATCAGGGGAGGGATAATAACTGTTACTCTCTCCATATCAGGGGAGGGATAACTGTTACTCTCTCCATATCAGGAGGGATAACTGTTACTCTCTCCATATCAGGGAGGGATAACTGTTACTCTCTCCATATCAGGAGGATAACTGTTACTCTCTCCATATCAGGGGAGGGATAACTGTTACTCTCTCCATATCAGGGGAGGGATAACTGTTACTCTCCTCCATATCAGGGGAGGGATAACTGTTACTCTCTCCATATCAGGGGAGGGATAACTGTTACTCTCTCCATATCAGGGGAGGGATAACTGTTACTCTCTCCATATCAGGGGAGGGATAACTGTTACTCTCTCCATATCAGGGGAGGGATAACTGTTACTCTCTCCATATCAGGGGAGGGATAACTGTTACATATCAGGAGGGATAACTGTTACTCTCTCCATATCAGGGAGGGATAACTGTTACTCTCTCCATATCAGGGGAGGGGATCCATATCAGGGAGGGATAACTGTTACTCTCTCCATATCAGGGGAGGGATAACTGTTACTCTCTCCATATCAGGGGAGGGATAACTGTTACTCTCTCCATAGGGGAGGGGATAACTGTTACTCTCTCCATATCAGGGGAGGGATAACTGTTACTCTCTCCATATCAGGGGAGGGATAATCAGGGGAGGGATAACTGTTACTCTCTCCATATCAGGGGAGGGATAACTGTTACTCCATATCAGGGGAGATAACTGTTACTCTCTCCATATCAGGGGAGGGATCAGGGAGGGATAACTCAAACTGTTACTCTCTCCATATCAGGGGAGGGATAACTGTTACTCTCTCCATATCAGGGGAGGGATAACTCTCCATATCAGGAGGGATAACTGTTACTCTCTCCATATCAGGGGAGGATAACTGTTACTCTCTCCATATCAGGAGGGATAACTGTTACTCTCTCCATATCAGGGGGTTACTCTCTCCATATCAGGGGATAACTGTTACTAACTGTTCTCCATATCAGGGGAGGGATAACTGTTACTCTCTCCATATCAGGGGAGGGATAACTGTTACTCTCTCCATATCAGGAGGGATAACTGTTACTCTCTCCATATCAGGGGAGGGATAACTGTTACTCTCTCCATATCAGGGGAGGGATAACTGTTACTCTCTCCATATCAGGGGAGGGATAACTGTTACTCTCTCCATATCAGGGGAGGGATAACTGTTACTCTCTCCATATCAGGGAGGGATAACTGTTACTCTCTCCATATCAGGGGAGGGATAACTGTTACTCTCTCCATATCAGGGGAGGGATAACTGTTACTCTCTCCATATCAGGGGAGGGATAACTGTTACTCTCTCCATATCAGGATAACTGGGGGAGGGATAACTGTTACTCTCTCCATATCAGGAGGGATAACTGTTACTCTCTCCATATCAGGGAGGGATAATAACTGTTACTCTCTCCATATCAGGGGAGGGATAACTGTTACTCTCCATATCAGGGGAGGGATAACTGTTACTCTCTCCATATCAGGGGAGGGATAACTGTTACTCTCTCCATATCAGGGGAGGGATAACTGTTACTCTCTCCATATCAGGGGAGGGATAACTGTTACTCTCTCCATATCAGGAGGGATAACTGTTACTCTCTCCATATCAGGGGAGGGATAACTGATTACTCTCTCCATATCAGGGGAGGGATAACTGTTACTCTCTCCATATCAGGGGGATAACTGTTACTCTCTCCATATCAGGGGAGGGATAACTGTTACTCTCCATATCAGGGGAGGGATAACTGTTACTCTCTCCATATCAGGGGAGGGATAACTCTCTCTCCATATCAGGGGGGGAGGGATAACTGTTACTCTCTCCATATCAGGGAGGGATAACTGTTACTCTCTCCATATCAGGGGAGGGATAACTGTTACTCTCTCCATATCAGGATAACTGTTACTCTCTCCATATCAGGAGGGATAACTGTTACTCTCTCCATATCAGGGGAGGGATAACTGTTACTCTCTCCATATCAGGGGAGGGATAACTGTTACTCTCTCCATATCAGGGGAGGGATAACTGTTACTCTCTCCATATCAGGGGAGGGGATAACTGTTACTCTCTCCATATCAGGGGAGGGATAACTGTTACTCTCTCCATATCAGGAGGGATAACTGTTACTCTCTCCATATCAGGGGAGGGATAACTGTTACTCTCTCCATATCATATCCATATCAGGGGAGGGATAACTGTTACTCTCCATATCAGGGAGGGATAACTGTTACTCTCCATATCAGGGAGGGATAACTGTTACTCTCTCCATATCAGGGGAGGGATAACTGTTACTCTCTCCATATCAGGGGAGGGATAACTGTTACTCTCTCCATATCAGGGGAGGGATAACTGTTACTCTCTCCATATCAGGGGAGGGATAACTCAAACTGTTACTCTCTCCATATCAGGGAGGGATAACTGTTACTCTCTCCATATCAGGGGAGGGATAACTGTTACTCTCTCCATATCAGGGGAGGGATACTCAAACTGTTACTCTCTCCATATCAGGGGAGGGATAACTGTTACTCCATATCAGGGGAGGATAACTGTTACTCTCTCCATATCAGGGGAGGGATAACTGTTACTCTCTCCATATCAGGAGGGATAACTGTTACTCTCTCCATATCAGGGGAGGGGTTACTCTCTCCATATCAGGGGAGGGATAACTGTTACTCTCTCCATATCAGGGGAGGGATAACTGTTACTCTCTCCATATCAGGGGAGGGATAACTGTTACTCTCTCCATATCAGGGGAGGGGGTTACTCTCTCCATATCAGGGGAGGGAACTGTTACTCTCTCCATATCAGGGGAGGGATAACTGTTACTCTCTCCATATCAGGGGAGGGATAACTGTTACTCTCTCCATATCAGGGGAGGGATAACTCAAACTGTTACTCTCTCCATATCAGGGGAGGGATAACTGTTACTCTCTCCATATCAGGGGAGGGATAACTCAAACTGTTACTCTCTCCATATCAGGGGAGGGATAACTGTTACTCTCTCCATATCAGGGGAGGGATAACTGTTACTCTCTCCATATCAGGGGAGGGATAACTGTTACTCTCTCCATATCAGGGGAGGGATAACTGTTACTCTCTCCATATCAGGGGAGGGATAACTGTTACTCTCTCCATATCAGGGGAGGGATAACTGTTACTCTCTCCATATCAGGGGAGGGATAACTGTTACTCTCTCCATATCAGGGGAGGGATAACTCAAACTGTTACTCTCTCCATATCAGGGGAGGGATAACTGTTACTCTCTCCATATCAGGGGAGGGATAACTGTTACTCTCCATATCAGGGGGGATCAAACTGTTACTCTCTCCATATCAGGGGAGGGATAACTGTTACTCTCTCCATATCAGGGGAGGGATAACTGTTACTCTCTCCATATCAGGGGAGGGATAACTGTTACTCTCTCCATATCAGGGGAGGGATAACTCAAACTGTTACTCTCTCCATATCAGGAGGGATAACTGTTACTCTCTCCATATCAGGGGAGGGATAACTGTTACTCTCTCCATATCAGGGGAGGGATAACTCAAACTGTTACTCTCTCCATATCAGGGGAGGGATAACTGTTACTCTCTCCATATCAGGGGAGGGATAACTGTTACTCTCTCCATATCAGGGGAGGGATAACTGTTACTCTCTCCATATCAGGGGAGGATAACTGGGGAGGGATAACTGTTACTCTCTCCATATCAGGGGAGGGTTACTCTCTCCATATCAGGGGAGGGATAACTCAAACTGTTACTCTCTCCATATCAGGGGAGGGATAACTGTTACTCTCTCCATATCAGGGGAGGGACCTCCTCCCCTCAAATGCCAAATGTCTCCGTTTTAGTTTTTTATTCCTCATATAGGAAATATAGTCTTCCCAGTGTCCTTTGTTGTCATTTGAGGCAGAGTGTAGTTGTCACAGAAATCAACCGTTCATAGAGGTCAATGAGTTTGAGAATGGTTTTACCTGAACCTAAGGTTACACTCTACAGAAACAATTCTCAATGCAGCCAGGTTGTTGACAGATGAGACAGAGTTTGAAGAGGGGCAATACGGAGGCAGGGGTTCTGGATTTGGGTGTGTGTGTTGGAATTGGCTATCAGGGTGTGAAAGACACCCAGTGATGCCCATTGAACCCCAAACCCCACTGTTCCTTATATCTAAATAATGAATTTGCCTCTCGATCTCTCTCTCTCCCTGCAGCCTCCTTCGGAAACCTTTCTTAGCTCGATCCCTTTCTCCTCCGCTGAAACAATACGTTACCAGTAGCTATGGTAGGACCTGCTCGCTCCAGATATGTGACAGCAGTACTGGGCTGTAAAAGGAGAGAACTGAAGAGAGAAGAGGGGGAGAGAAGAGTCTACTTTCTCCATGACAAACAGACTGAAGGAGGATTCCCATTCAACAAGGCCAAACTGGTTTAAAGGAGGAGCGACGGAGTGGGAGAGAAAGAGAACTGCTGAATAAAGGAGCACAGACTGTGACATAGAGAAAAGATGTATGAACTGACGTTGACAAATCAATTTGTCAAATCAAAGTTATATTATAACGACATGAGGTTCTTGGCTTCTTCTTTCATTGTGGATGAGAACTATTACTATTAATTAATGTAGTACATTGATTGATTGATCCAAGATGGGTGGAAAGGAAATGGGAAACCGAATGTCAATGTCTCTGTATGACTGTATCACAACCCTGTTCACAATGTATCTTTCCCTCTCGGCATTTTCATTTTGGAATATGTATATCGTTTTGATAGATCTAATTCATACAGTATAAAGTACATCATTGCCTACATGCGCACCCTCTCCCCAAAGCATATTCTCTTCCTTTCTTCTATAAAGCTGTGTCATGACGATGTACAGAATGTCACCTCCCAGATCATCGCTTTGTACTGTCGATGAACCATGTCTATGACAAACATATATATTTGAACGTTCTAGAGTAATATAATCTGTAGAGCTGAATATAATGTAGATCTATCTAAACATTTAGTGTTTTACCAACAGAGGGAATTGAAAGAACGTGCTATGATTTTGTGTAAATGTTTTTGCCATAGCTGTATTTGATAAAGCCATCATCGGTACAGGGTGTAGCTGGCCAGAAGGAATGGTTATTTTCTAGCAGTATGAGTCAAATGCCTACATCTCCCATGATGCAGAAATAGTATACTGTAGTCACAACTCTATTGTGTAAAAAAATATTTAGTGTATTTTCCCCTAATATCAGAACGTTAGTCCTTGAGGGCTATCCTGCAGGTTTTCTCTGTCTCTCTCTCTCTCTCTCTCTCTGTCTGTCTCGCTCCCTGTCTGTCTCTCTCTCTCTGTCTCTCTCTCCCTGTCTCTCTCTCTGTCTCTCTCTCCATGTCTCTGTCTCTCTCTCTCCCACTCCCTGTCTCTCTCTCCCTGTCTCTCTCTCTCTCTCTCTGTCTCTCTCTCTCTCTGTTTCTCTCTCTCTATCTGTCTCTCTGTCTCTCTAGGTCTCTCTCTCTGTCTCTCTCTGTTTCTGTCTGTCTTCTCTCTCTCTCTGTTTCTCTCTCTCTGTGTCTCTCTGTCTATATCTCTCTGCCTCTCTGTCTCTCTCTGTCTCTCTGTCTCTGTTTCTCTGTCTCTCTGTCTCTGTCTCTGTCTCTCTCTCTCTCTCTCTCTGTTTCTATCTATCTCTGTCTCTCTCTGTCACTCTCTCTGTATCTGTCTCTCTCTCTGTCTCTCTGTCTCTATCTCTCTGTCTCTCTCTGTCCCTTTATCTCTCTCTCTCTCTGTCTCTCTGTCTCTGTGTCTCTCTGTCTCTCTATCTCTGTGTCTCTCTCTCTGTGTCCCTTTGTCTCTCTCTGTCTCTGTCTCTCTGTCTGTCTCTCTGTCTCTCTCTCTCTGTCTCTGTCAAGTCTCTCTGTCTCTGTGTCTCTCTGTCTCTCTATCTCTGTGTCTCTCTCTGTGTCCCTTTGTCTCTCTCTGTCTCTGTCTCTCTGTCTGTCTCTCTGTCTCTGTCTCTCTCTCTGTCTCTCTCTCTGTCTCTCTCTCTCTGTCTCTGTGTCTCTCTGTCTCTCTATCTCTGTGTCTCTCTCTGTGTCATTTGTATCTCTCTGTCTCTCTGTCTCTCTCTGTCTCTCTCTCTGTCTCTCTCTCTCTCTGTCTCTCTCTGTCCCTTTGTCTCTCTGTCTCTCTCTCTGTCTCTCTGTCTCTGTCTGTCTCTCTGTCTCTCTGTCTCTCTGTCTCTCTCATTGATCAGTAAATGTAACTGATCACTAAGGTATGTTCCACACACCTGGTAGCCCAAGTACTCAATGTGTCATTGAAAGGCAACAGGGTATATACTGTAGAGCTGGAACTATTACTGTCACACTGGGAATGCAGACAGCCTACTGTTCCTGTGCTTCATAAACTAACTAGTAAACAGATACTCCACAGCATGACTGTGTTCAGTAAATTGGGATGCTGTGAAGAAAGACTACAAGGATATATGTGATTCTGTTTCACCAGAAAACTACAAAGTTTCAGTGCTCCTTTCAGAAATGATGGTAAAGGACTGGGACAGGTCTTCTAACTAGAAATGCAGTGAACTGAACTGTCCTGAGGAACAGGACTAGTGCCAAAGACAGTACAGTATGAAGACTAGTGCTCCTCTTAGCTAACTAGAAATACAGTGAACACACAGGCGACAGTGCTCCTCTTGGCAACGTTGAACTAGGCTAAGCTCATGTGCATAAACTTGTCATTGGACTGTAACAGTTCCTGTAGCTAACTATGTTCAACAGTGAACTACAAAGGACTGGGACAGTGCTCCTCTTAAATTAACAAAAATCAAAACTAACAAATCATTTTCTAACTAATCTATTTTATCTCATTTAGCTAACTCTCTAACCCCAAACTCTGTGCCTGGTCTGCTCCATTCCCCAGAAGTCTTGTGTTTACCTAACTACTGGGCATACTCCTCTCCTAGAATACCTCAAAGGACTGGGACCTCCTCTGCTCCATTCCCCAGAAGTGGGACAGTGCTCCTCTTTATAAACTGAACTACAAAAGGACTGGGGAGTACTCCTCTCCATACCTGAACTACAAAGGACCCTCCTCTGCTCCATTCCTCCCCTCCTCCTAGAAATACAGTGAACTACAAAGGACTGGGACAGTGCTCCTCTTAGCTAACTAGAAATACAGTGAACTACAAAGGACTCAGTGCTCCAGCTAATTGTTAAAACCAAATGAAGAATGCCTCAGTAAGAATGGGTACTTGGGTCATTTGCTCCTCTTAGCTAACTGGAAATACAGTGAACTACAAAGGACTGGGACAGTGCTCCTCTTAGCTAACTAGAAATACAGTGAGCTACAAAGGACTGGAACAGTGCTCCTCTTAGCTAACTAGAAATACAGTGAACTACAAAGGACTGGGACAGTGCTGATCTTAGCTAACTAGAAATACAGTGAACTACAAAGGACTGGGACAGTGCTCCTCTTAGCTAACTAGAAATACAGTGAACTACAAAGGACTTGGACAGTGCTCCTCTTAGCTAACTAGAAATACAGTGAACTACAAAGGACTGGGACAGTGCTCCTCTTAGCTAACTAGAAATACAGTGAACTACAAAGGACTGGGACAGTGCTCCTCTTAGCTAACTAGAAATACAGTGAACTACAAAGGACTGGGACAGTGCTCCTCTTAGCTAACTAGAAATACAGTGAACTACAAAGGACTGGGACAGTGCTCCTCTTAGCTAACTAGAAATACAGTGAACTACAAAGGACTGGGACAGTGCTCCTCTTAGCTAACTAGAAATACAGTGAACTACAAAGGACTGGGACAGTGCTCCTCTTAGCTAACTAGAAATACAGTGAACTACAAAGGACTGGGACAGTGCTCCTCTTAGCTAACTAGAAATACAGTGAACTACAAAGGACTGGGACAGTGCTCCTCTTAGCTAACTAGAAATACAGTGAACTACAAAGGACTGGGACAGTGCTCCTCTTAGCTAACTAGAAATACAGTGAACTACAAAGGACTGGGACAGTGCTCCTCTTAGCTAACTAGAAATACAGTGAACTACAAAGGACTGGGACAGTGCTCCTCTTAGCTAACTAGAAATACAGTGAACTACAAAGGACTGGGACAGTGCTCCTCTTAGCTAACTAGAAATACAGTGAACTACAAAGGACTGGGACAGTGCTCCTCTTAGCTAACTAGAAATACAGTGAACTACAAAGGACTGGGACAGTGCTCCTCTTAGCTAACTAGAAATACAGTGAACTACAAAGGACTGGGACAGTGCTCCTCTTAGCTAACTAGAAATACAGTGAACTACAAAGGACTGGGACAGTGCTCCTCTTAGCTAACTAGAAATACACTGAACTACAAAGGACTGGGACAGTGCTCCTCTTAGCTAACTAGAAATACAGTGAACTACAAAGGACTGGGACAGTGCTCCTCTTAGCTAACTAGAAATACAGTGAACTACAAAGGACTGGGACAGTGCTCCTCTTAGCTAACTAGAAATACAGTGAACTACAAAGGACTGGGACAGTGCTCCTCTTAGCTAACTAGAAATACAGTGAACTACAAAGGACTGGGACAGTGCTCCTCTTAGCTAACTAGAAATACACTGAACTACAAAGGACTGGGACAGTGCTCCTCTTAGCTAACTAGAAATACAGTGAACTACAAAGGACTGGGACAGTGCTCCTCTTAGCTAACTAGAAATACAGTGAACTACAAAGGACTGGGACAGTGCTCCTCTTAGCTAACTAGAAATACAGTGAACTACAAAGGACTGGGACAGTGCTCCTCTTAGCTAACTAGAAATACAGTGAACTACAAAGGACTGGGACAGTGCTCCTCTTAGCTAACTAGAAATACACTGAACTACAAAGGACTGGGACAGTGCTCCTCTTAGCTAACTAGAAATACACTGAACTACAAAGGACTGGGACAGTGCTCCTCTTAGCTAACTAGAAATACACTGAACTACAAAGGACTGGGACACTGACACATTTTGATGTTGTTTTGGCTCTGTGCCTCAGCACTTGGATTTGAAATGATACAATAAGGTTAAAGTGCAGACTGTCAGCTTTCATTTAGAAATTATATTTAGAAATTACATTTAGAAATTACATTTAGAAATTATAATTAGAAATTGCAGCACTTTTGTTTGTCCCCCCATTTAGAGACCAAAAGTATTGGCACAAATGCACTTACTGTACTTACACTGAGGGAAAAAAGTATTTGATCCCCTACTGATTTTGTACATTTGCCCAATGACTATAATTTTAATGGTAGGTTTATTTGAACAGTGAGACAGAATAACAACAAAAAAATCCAGAAAAACGCATGTCAAAAATGTTATATATTGATATTTTAATGAGGGAAATGTTCTGATAAGGTGATGCTGATGTAGGCCTAATGTTGAGTCAGTCAAATTCCCCCTCAGGAAGTTGGAGCATTTTGAAAACTGTAACTGCCATTCCCTGACTGTAAACATCTAGAGTCTTGAATGATATCAAACAATGTAGCCAACCAAGACGTTTTATGTCCCGTTATCTGCTGTTCTCTGGATATGGGCATGTTTCCCTCTTCCTTGTCCCTTTGCGCACTAGTGACTCCTTGTGCTGGGCCGGGTGCCTGCAAGCTGACCTCGGTTGCCAGCTGGACAGTGTTTCATCCAGCACATTGGTGTGGCTGGCTTTCCGATTAAGTGAACAGGGTTGTTTTTCAGAGGACGCATGGCTCTCAACCTTCACCTCTCCCAAGTCCGTAGGGGAGTTGCAGCGATGGGACAAGACTGTAACTACCAATTGGATATTGGGGAGAAAAAGGGGTAAAAGTACAAACATCTCTATATAATAGATGAAGAGCAAAAAAAGAAACAGAGAGGAAGTGGGGGGAGAAAAACAGAGACTGGGAGGGATATCACATCCTATCCAGACGAAGGCACCTTGCACCAGTGCCTTTATCTGTCACTCAGTGGATGGGTAAGTGAATACCAAGCAGTTCCCCCTGTCACCATCCTGTCTGCAAGCCTGCATGGTTTACTGCTGGGAGACAATTACTAGGTGATACCAAGCATCTCCCTGCCTAATTACATGTAAATCCTTATCGTGTTGATGATTTTATGGTAAACAAGTCCGGTCAACAGTGTGACGGTCTCATCATGGGCAGAGGTAGAGGTGATAGAGCGTATAGCTGTGGAGCAGGTAGGTAGGGAGATAGTGTTTCTAACCTGTGATTGTGTATTCATTTCTCTCTCACCTTTTCACTCTTTCTTATTCCAACGCCTGTCTTTTTCAAACGTTGGCTTATAGGGCTCCACCTGACAGCTTTTATGAGCCATTAACCAGGCTTGTGCTCAGCAGAGAGGAGGGGAGGAGTAAATCAATGCCTGTATTAGGGATTTATGGTCTGTCAACCAGGAGCCTTCCATAACCATTCATTAGGCTGAATTATAACCCAGACCAGGGGAACAGTAGAAGGTAGCTTAAAATACTGGGACACTCCTCTACATCTGCATGATGGATTGACTGCTATCACTTAGCACTGTGGTCTAATACAGGTACCTGCCAAAATAAAGGAAACACCAACATTTAGCGTCTTAGTAGGGCGTTGTGCCACCACGAGCCACCAGCTTCAACGTGCCTTGGCATGGATTCTACAAGTGTCTGGAACTCTATCGGAGGGATGTGACTCCATTCTTCCACGAGAGATTCCATCATTTGGTGTTGTGTTGATGGTGGAGGAAAACACTAGTCTAGAATCTCCCAGTGTTTTATTGGGCTGAGATCTGGTGACTGAGACACACACACACACACACACACACACACACACACACACACACACACACACACACACCCTTTAAACCCCCTGTGCTCCTTTGAGACCCCTCTTTCAAAGTCACTGAGATCTCTTCTTCTAGCTGGTAGCCTAAAACAATGGACAACTGGGCATTTGTATATATGACACTAAGGATGTTAATTGCTTAATTGACTGAGAAACCACACTTGTGTGGAAGCACCTGCTTTCAATATACTTTGTATACCTAGTATACTCAAGTGTTTCCTTTATTTTGGCAGTTACCTGTATGTCGTAGGAGAGAAGGAAGATTGCTGGATGGGGTAAAACATCCCCATTTGTTTGAGATTGAGGACTGACAATTTCTGCTAATGAGCACTAAGGTAACCTGCCGAAATTACTACAGACCCGTAGCACTCACATCTGTAGCCATGAAGTGCTTTGAAAGGCTGGTAATGGCTCACATTAACACCATTAACACCATTATCCCAGAAACCCTAGACACACTCCAATTTGCATACCTTTCAAACAGATCCACAGATGATGCAATCTCTATTGTACTCCACACTGCCCTTTCCCACCTGGACAAAAATAAAACCTATATGAGAATGCTATTCATTGACTACAGCTCTGCGTTCATCACCATAGTACCCTCAACGCTCATCACTAAGCTAAGGTCCCACCCTCTGCAACTGGGTCCTGGACTTCCTGACGGGCCGTCCCCAGGTGGTGAGGGTAGGTAGCAACACATTTGCCAAGCTGATCCTCAACACTGGAGCCCCTCAGGGGTGCGTGCTCAGTCCCCTCCTGTACTCCCTGTTCACCCGAAACTGCATGGCCATGCATGACTCCAACATCATCATTAAGTTTGCAGACAACACAACAATGGTAGGCCTGATCACCGACAACGATGAAACAGCCCATAGGGAGGAGGTCAGAGACCTAGGCTGGTGGTGCCAGAATAACAACCTCTCCCTCAACTTAATCAAAACAAAGGAGATGATTGTGGACTAGAGGAAAAGGAGGACCCTAGCACGCCCCCATTCTCACCGACGGGGCTGTAGTGGAGCAGGTTGGGAGCTTCAAGTTCCTCGGTGTCCACATCAACAACAAACTAGAATGGTCCAAACACACCAAGACAGTTGTGAAGAGGGCAAAACAAAACCTATTCCTCCTCGGGAAACTAAAAAGATTTGTCATGGGTCCTGAGATCCTCAAAAGGTTCTACAGCTGCAACATTGAGAGCATCCTGACTGGTTGCATCACTACCTGGTACGGCAACTGCTCAGCCTCCGACCGCAAGGCACTACAGATGGTAGTGCGTACAGACCAGTACATCACTGGGGCTAAGCTGCCTGCCATCCAGGTCCTCTACACCAGGCGGTGACAGAGGAAGGCCCTAAATATTGTCAAAGACCCCAGCTACCCCAGTCATAGACTGTTCTCTCTGCTCCCGTATGGCAAGCGGTACCGGAGAGACAAGTCTAGGACCAAAATGCTTCTCAACAGTTTTTACCCCCAAGCCATAAGAACAGGTAATCAAATAGCTACCCAGACTATTTGCATTGTGTCCCACCACCCATAGCATGGGTTGGTCACTTCCATAGCAATATATTGAATTATAACCACCAAAAATGTCTTCCTTAACTGTCAATCGCATCCACTTATTGTTTAATTTGTTTGCCAAAAGGTTCAAGTCATTAATTTGTACATTTGGAAAAGTGGGAACAACCTCATAATATAACAAGGTGTTCTTAATAAAGTAAAGGAAATGGAATTGCTTTGTAAACCTTAATATATTATATCTGAGTAATATTAACCTGAAATGTACCAATGAACTCATCAAACGGCAGAAACTCCCCAGTGTTGTCTAACAAATGGAATGGATTTGAAAAAGGAATGAATAGCTCTATTATTCCAAATCAATGGGTCAATTGTGCTAGAATATTATTTTCCAGAAAAATTAAATTTGCAAAAACCTGGAGGGTTGAAATCACATTTCATTGGGAATGTTCAAGTCCACCAAGTTTATTAAACAGACTGTTAGAGATATGATATAGGTAGGATTAGACATTATTTCAACAATTTAATTCTAAAATTACCCACTAATGACTCAAAATGAATAGCCTGTAAACCTACACAATCATAGTCTTTCACTAATTGAAATGTCTGAATATTTAATATGCATTTTTTCCTCCAAATAAATCTAAATATAACAGAATTGTTTTATGTTATTAGAAGAAAGAAAAAGGGGGCTGATGGGTAAATGATTCTAGATAAACGGATAAAATAATGATTCTAGACCATCAGTCTTGGATAAAATAATACAACCCAAAATTGAGATATATCACATTGCAGCCACTGACTTAATGAAACAATTATGGAATTAATCCTATTATCCATGTTTAAAGATTCTCTATCTAACATGTTTTTAGTGATAACAATTCCTAAATATTTAACTTCCTTTTTAACTGGTATGGAGGCAATGTTGACAGAGTCACAGCAATGAATTGGCATGAGATCACATTTGTTAAGGTTGAGAGTCAACCCAGAGGCCATAGAAAATGTCTTCATTGTGTCAATAGCCAAGGGAATAGACACTCTATCCTTTAGGAAAAGGGCAGCATCATCTGCAAATTGACTGATATTTTTATCTATACCAAAAATACGGATCCCTTTTTAATGCTCAGATTTGTTAAGAAATATGGCTGGTGATCTGTGGCTAAAATAAATAAAAGAGGGGAGATTAGACAACCCTGTCTAATTCCTCTAGCAATAGAGAAATGAGTGTTACGACTTCTATGAATGGTGAGTGGAGGAGTCAAGCGCAGAGAGCAGGTAATTCCGTACGTGGATCTTTTATTCCAACGACAGCGGAGACACGGACATGCAAAACACAAGGGCGCATGAAACAACCCGTCTAAAATACACAGGACAAAAACTGTCCGGTAAAATAGCGATCACACTAAATACACCAACACCAAATAAACAGAGAACAAGCCCGCACAATACCCAGTGGGCCTAGTGTACTTAAATAGCCTATAAACAAAACTAACTCAAAACAGGTGTACCAATTAGACCCAATTAACAGAAACATAAGGAAAGGGAATCGATGGCAGCTAATAGGCCGGCGGGGACGACGACCACCGAGCGCCGCCCGAACAGTAAGAGGCACCATCTTCGGCGGAGATTCGTGACAATGAGGGGATGATCCATTATTCATAGCCACCAAACTGCTAGTATCAGTATACATTACCCTTATCACTTTACAGAAAATCTCCCCAAACCCAAAAGTAGAGTTCTAAATATAAAGTTGTAAAGTGTCAAAATCCCTTAAAAACTATCTAAAAACAACATAAAGCCATCATCTTCCATTAACTCACTGTAATCTAAAATTTCCAATACCAATAGTATACAGTTATGAATACTCCTTCCTTTAGTGATTGATTGAGTTTCACTGATGATATCATCAAGGCCTTGTTTCAGCCTATTGGCAGAGACATGGGCTAGTAACTTATTGTCAGTTGCCAACAACGTGATTGGTCTCCAATTGTCCAGGTAAAGAGAGACCTTCTTTGGTTTGGGTATAAGAACTATTACGGTGTTATTTACATAAATGGATGCAGTACTATTCCTAGTCTGCATACACTTCTCCAAATTAAAGAAATCATGTTTTTTCCACATTTTTCAATTCATTTGGCCTTTGAACGGATCAAGGCACCCTTTGCCTTATCGTTGTATATGTCGTGCAGGCCAAATTGGCATTTAGCAAGCTTGGCTTTTTCATCTTCATTTAAGTCAAGTTTATTGCTCAGCCTGTTAATATCAACAATAATATCCATCTGCTTGGAAAATCTTTTCCAAACTAGCATTTTACCAGTAATGATGGCAAGACATCGAATTCAGAATTGAATAATTTACCATTTGTTAGTATAAGTAAGAGCAGAATCGAGACAGACTTCTCTGATAAGATCTTTAGACTTTAAACAAAACGACTCATTCTTTGAAAGAGAGTTACATTTCCAGTATGCTTAAGGATATCAAAACAAAAGAATAATGGAACAACGCTCTGTCAGAGGAGCTGAGGATATACTACACTGACAAGATTCATAAGATTGAAAGATACCAACCAATAATCAATTCTAGATTTGAATTGTCTGTCGCTTCTCCAGTGGTATGACATTGTGGCCTGTCTATATTTTAGTCACACAAGCGTCACAACCCAGTATTGAGGCATCCCTACTGGATATTTCATAGATATGTGATGGGGTAGACAACAATCGTAGAGCAACTTAAGAAAGCTGGCAATAATGAATGTAGCTACACACTCTAAAGTCATAGTCATGTCTCACCAGTAAGCAGTGGTGTAAAGTACTGGAGTAAAAATACTTTTAAGTACTACCTTTAAGTACTACCTTTAAGTACTCAAGTCGTTTTTGGGGTATCTGTACTTTACTATTTATATTTTTGACAACTTTTATTTTTACTTCACTACATTCCTAAAGACAATATTGTACTTTTTACTCCATATATTTTCCCTGACAACCAAAAGTACTCGCCACATTTTGAATGCTTAGCAGGACAGGAAAACGGTCCAATTCACGCCCTTATCAAGAGAACACGTGGAGAACACAACAATCTCAGAGTGTTGGAGTGTGAACCTGGCTGTCCGTACATTTTAAAAACAAGAAAATGGTGCTGTCTGCTTTGCTTAATATAAGGAATTTTAAATGATTTACTTTTGATACTTAAGTATATTTAAAACCAAATACTTTTACTCAAGTAGTATTTTACTGACTGACTTTCACTTTTACTTGAGTAAAGAACATGTTTACAGTGGCGTTTAAATACAAATCAAATTGACTGTACAACTTTCATAACAGTTACACACCAATAAAAATAAATGTACAAAGATTAGACTGCTGGCCTTACTAAGTCGATAGGAACATTAGCCCAAGCTATTTCGGAGGGATATCACACCTTCTATTAAGGTATCTATACTTTTACTGAAGTATGACAATTAGGTACTTTTTCCACCACTGTCAGTAACTACTTCAAAGAGTGGTGGAAAGTAGCATACATTTTACACCTATGACCCTGCTTGGGCTCTGATACAGCCCTGAAATAAGTATAGCCTGCCCTCTGCTGGGGGTTTGGGGGAACAGCCAGTGTACACAGATGACATCATTGTTTCTGATGATTCCATTTATAG
Source organism: Oncorhynchus masou masou (assembly GCF_036934945.1). Classification (NCBI taxonomy): domain Eukaryota; kingdom Metazoa; phylum Chordata; class Actinopteri; order Salmoniformes; family Salmonidae; genus Oncorhynchus; species Oncorhynchus masou. The sequence continues at coordinate 44,284,250 of NC_088228.1, read as the reverse complement.
GAAATATTAGGTCATGCTGCCTGACACCAATCACACCCTGAGAGAGAGCTGAAGTCTCCTCTGGTTGTGTGAGCCCACTGCATGTGGCTATGATACCACATCCACTGTAAGTGGCCTTGATTCAGTGGATACAGAAGTAGACCTACAGGCCACATACATTAGACCTAAATATCATTAGCTGAGTCACAGGGGAACATTTAGCCGCTCGTACAGAAACTTGCTGACAGAAATATAACAATAATTACGATGATAATCATCATCATAAATAATCGTTTATTAGCGGGGAAAATAAGCAAAACTTTCAGGTGACCTTGGTTTTCGAAATTGATTTGTTGTTTTTTTGAATAAAATGACACCACGGCAATGCTCAACCATAATACTCTTCATATCATCCCGTCATTTATTTCACATTCTATATCAAATTGATTGATCTGATAAGAGCTGAGAAAGCCTATTCAATTCTGTCCCAGTATCATTATGCAAGTTTTGATTGCTACCCTAGCAGTGGTTTGGATTGACTGGATGATACCCACGAAACAGCCCGAAAACACATTACAATCCAGGGGTTATTTTTGCCGTGCGTTCAACTGGCTACCTGAAACTGTGTTTAACGATAAAAGCAGAATGTTTAGTAATATTAGGAGTACCACATTAAAACGCTTAATCAAGCCTGGTTTTAAGAATTTGGCCTTAACCCCTTTTCGTCATGAACGAACGGCGTTACTTCGGATGAGCGGTATCATACCGTCAGGTTTGTACCGGGTTTATTAGTCAGAACCCCCGAATATTATTTGCGCGATAACATTCATAATAAACGCGAGAGTTTGAAAGTTGCCTGAAGGCTGTAGTTGCAACTGTCAAAGGTAATGGAAACGCGCATAAACCAACACACTACTTACTATATTACTGTACACGGCCGAGAAGATAATACCCGTATTAAAACACAGAGGTCAGGACCTGCCTGCAGACGGCAACGAACGCGACCGAGGTCGAATCTTTTCGTTCCTTTTTTCCGCCGGTTCGTTTTCTTTTACTCGAACTAACTCTCGTGCAGCTTTTGAAAATTACTGCACTAAACATATTTTTGTGCCTCCCTTTAGCTCCAGCCAGCGCAATGATTTGTTATACTCCTCCTTCGTATTAAAGTCGCCATTTTGCTTCACTGCCCAGATTAAACCTTGTATTTAAAATATTATCTTCAAGGAGTCGGAGCCGTCTCGATCTTTCCTGCCTGCTGGTTTCATACGCGTTGAGATTCCAACGAGACGATTGAGGTTGAATACGTGCCTCGTGGTTGACATATTCATGCATGAGAGGGGGGCAAGTGAAGGCTGGAAAACGGGTGAAAGTCTTTAGGATTTCAATAGGAATTTCCCTTTTCCTCCTCCCGTTCTCTCGTCTTCATCGCCCCGTCCTCCTCTTTCCTCGGATTCACAGAGGAGGCTCAGGACCGACCGTGACGACTGGCAGTCCGCCTGCACCGACGCTCAACACGGCAGGTGTGATTGCCATGTAAGACCGGGAAAGGCGCAGCCCTACGGCCTGACCCGTACGTGGGTGACCCGGGCCACCCAGCTGCTGGAGCTGGGTGACTCCGACAATTCCAGGTAGGTGTGGTCTTCTAGAAGACAACGTCCCGATTATATTCAGCACCGGAAACACTGGCCAGTAGCGTTCAAATGCACCAATGTGGCACATTTCCATACGCAAACAATGTTGCCGCAATGTAACCATCTAGAGTAAAACAGACGCAACTCAACCTGCCGTTTTCACCCAGATATGTCACATGGACCAAGAGGTGAATATGGCAGGTTGTGTTAGATGTTTGACTGTGTGCCTGTGCAGCCTTCAAACATGTAAGTGTTAAACTCCCCAAATAGCTCAACTCTTTTACTTTGCTGCTGTTACTTTTGTTAATTCCTTTGTCGGCTTTCATTTGATTCCATAGTAGGATTCTGGGTTTCCGCTTTGGTTGCAGCCAGCTGTATCATGTCCTGGTTTCTAACTGTCATGAACTGGAAAGTAGGGTATCAAATGTAGGCAATACTACTAAAGTAGCCGTATAATAGTTGCAAGGTAGCAGTAACAGTGTTGTATAACAGTAATATACATAACTGTATACGACAAACCTTTTTCAACATCTGAAGCAAAATCACTCTTTGGAACATGCAGGAGGTTTGAGTTTGCTCCACGGTATTGATCAACGCCCCTCAATCACCAGCCAATCTAGGGAGGTTTGAGTTTGCTCCACAGTATTGATCAACGCCCCTCAAGCACCAGCCAATCTAGGGAGGTTTGAGTTTGCTCCACGGTATTGATCAACGCCCCTCAATCACCAGCCAATCTAGGGAGGTTTGAGTTTGCTCCACGGTATTGATCAACGCCCCTCAAGCACCAGCCAATCTAGGGAGGTTTGAGTTTGCTCCACGGTATTGATCAATGCCCCTCAATCACCAGCCAATCTAGGGAGGTTTGAGTTTGTGCCACAGTATTGATCAACGCCCTCAATCACCAGCCAATCTAGGGAGGTTTGAGTTGCTCCACGGTATTTGCTCAAGCACCAGCCCACGGTATTGATCAATGCCCCTCAATCACCAGCCAATCTAGGGAGGTTTGAGTTTGTGCCACAGTATTGATCAACGCCCCTCAAGCACCAGCCAATCTAGGGAGGTTTGAGTTTGCCCCTCAAGCACCAGCCATCTAGGGAGGTTTGAGTTTGGTATTGATCAACGCCCCTCAAGCACCAGCCAATCTAGGGAGGTTTGAGTTTGTGCCACAGTATTGATCAACGCCCCTCCAGCACCAGCCAATCTAGGGAGGTTTGAGTTTGCTCCACGGTATTGATCAATGCCCTCAAGCACCAGCCAAGCACCAATCTAGGGAGGTTTGAGTTTGCTCCACGGTATTGATCAACGCCCCTCAAGCACCAGCCAATCTAGTGGTGTTTGCCCGGTATTGATCAAGCAGTCAACACTAACAGTGTTTATGCAAACATCGAAAAGACAAAGGCATCACAAATGTTATTATGCATTGCTAAGGACATGCTACCAATTAGTTGAAAAGGAACGCTTCAAGAGGCTTATCAATTTAATTTATTCCCCGGTACGTGCCCCTGGCTGCCAACATTTCTCTCACCGCACTGCCTAAACTCTATTCCGAGTGTAGGGGAAAAGTTGAAGACAGATTTGAAGTATTTTGCTACTACTAAAGATCTGTGGTCCCACGTCAGAGCCTTATATTAGCCTCACTATCCACTATATTGACAAAGATTGGGATCTTCAAAATAAAAGCCTGAATTCTGAAGAAGATATCAAACCTTTAAAACATTAATTGATTAATATCGTGATAATTGTTATGGAATGAATATATATATATATATATATATAATATATATATATATATATATATATATATATATATATATATATATCGTGATAATTTACTTGATATATTGCCCAGCCATACTGTGAATATGGAATATAAAATATATATTTTTAGTTTGGTTGAATTGAAAACTTTATTGCAAATCAAAAATCAACTATGGTACCTCAATAAACTAATAAACAAAAATGAATTTGTTTTAGTGCCAACAATGTTATCGACAGGACAGTCAGTCAAGACACAATAGAAAGTGGTACAGATATCTTAGGACTATGAAGGTGCATAATGTCTCTCTGGCTCTCTGTCTGTCTGGCCTAGTGTATCAAACTCTCAGCCCTGCATGGAGATGAATTTCCAACATGGCTCACGTATCCTTACAGACGTGAAGGAGTAAAATATGTGGGACAACCATGTACCTCCACTGCCTTGTAATACACAGGGCCCAGGGCTTCCCTGTGGTGTGTATGTGTGTGTTTGCATGCATGTCTGTGTGAAAATCAGTTTCACAAGTTAGACATTTTGTGATTATCATAAAAAACGTAAACACAACCGAAACCACCCACTCCAAATCAAGCTTTATTTGTCACATGCGCCGAATACAACAAGTGTAGTATTTTAGTGAAATGCTTACTTACAAGCCCTTAACCAACAGTGCAGTTCAAGAAGAGATGAGAATATATTTAGTAAATTAACTAAAGTCAAAAATTATAATAAAAAGTAACACAATAACATAACAATAACGAGGCTATATAGAGGGGGTACCGGTACCAAGTCAGTGTGGAGGCTATATACAGGGGATACCAGTACCAAGTCAGTGTGGAGGCTATATACAGGGGGTACTGGTACCAAGTCAGTGTGGAGGCTATATACAGGGGGTACCACTACAGAGTCAATGTGAAGGCTATATACAGGGGGTACCGGTACCAAGTCAGTGTGGAGGCTATATACAGGGGGTACCGGTACCAAGTCAGTGTGGAGGCTATATACAGGGGATACCAGTACCAAGTCAGTGTGTGGAGGCTATATACAGGGGGTACCAGTACCAAGTCAGTGTGGAGGCTATATACAGGGGACCGGTACCGGTACAGAGTCAATGTGGAGGTTATATACAGGGGGTACCAGTACCAAGTCAGTGTGGAGGCTATATACAGGGGTACCGGTACAGAGTCAATGTGGAGGCTATATACAGGGTACCAGTACCAAGTCAATGTGGAGGCTATATACAGGGGGTACCGGTACAGAGTCAATGTGGAGGCTATATACAGGGGTACCAGTACAGAGTCAATGTGGAGGCTATATACAGGGGTACCAGTACAGAGTCAATGTGGAGGCTATATACAGGGGTACCGGTACAGAGTCAATGTGGAGGCTATATACAGGGGGTACCAGTACAGAGTCAATGTGGAGGCTATATACAGGGAGTACCGGTACAGAGTCAATGTGGAGGCTATATACAGGGGTACCGGTACAGAGTCAATGTGGAGGCTATATACAGGGGTACCACTACAGAGTCAATGTGGAGGCTATATACAGGGGGTACCGGTACAGAGTCAGTGTGCAGGGGTACAGGTTGAGGCCATTTGTACATGTAGGTGGGGCTGTGGTGACTATGCATGGATAATAAACAGTGAGTAGGAGCAGTGTACAAATCATTTGGGGGGGGAGAAGGATTCTTTAAGCAGTCTTATGGCTGGGGTTTCAGGTGCTCCGGAAGTAGGTTTTGGTCCTAGACTTGGCACTCTGTTCCACCATTGGGGTTCAATTAAACAGTTTTACCTCAGCCACCACATGAATGACCCTTTGTCTACTGTAGTAATTCATTAGGGGAATGACATGAATATATGCGTTCCCCTACAGCTCCGAGGAAAGCCTAACTCTAATCAATTTTACTAAGCATAATTAGTCACTGTCAGAAACAGTGGCGGTGCGGCGTTCTGGATATTTCTATTATAGCATATTGGATGACTAGTTCATATTCCATTCACCCAGCTCAATGTTACATCGATAGGCATAGGCTCCCAATTGATACTCTATTTCCCCTGTCCCCATCATGAGGTTGCTATAACCTAGCCTACAAATGAAAGTTTATAACGTGGGAGGTGCACAGGTCAAGAGACATATTGGGCAGTAATCCAGGTGACAAATTGATACATTCAATACTACCTTGCACACACTTGCCTGCATCTAGCTGATCTTACCTGGTCAGTTGGGCATAGGAGAAGATTAATTGTTGGTCTTAAATGATACGTCCGACTTTGGGGTCAGAATTGACAACTGTGCACCAACCATAAATAGGACTAGTCCTAGCTTAGTCTGGCGTAGGCAACACGCTCATGAGACTTGATGCTTCATAATGATGGTTTCTAGGCAGTGGCCATTAGGAGGCTGTTACCAGTTCTAAACATTGCGAAGGATGAGGCCGATTTGCCCATCACTTAGCAAAGCCTACCACGATGTATGCACGTTTTCTTAACCACAGCTAGATGGATCGATCAATAATCACTGTGGAATGAATATCACTGAATGACAAACATATTGGAATAAAGTAGGCTAATGCCATTGAAGGCATTTATCATATTGTTGCTTACTGAAACTCCCAAAGTCAGGGATGAGTTGATCCAAGCGTTTGAAATAGGGAGAAGCTTTAACTTTAGGATGTGATGGTCAACCAGTTCATGATTGGGACAGCATTTTCACACTGCTTTGAGACAAGCATGGGGAGGGCTGAGCAGGTTAGAACATGACTTAAATCAATTAATGTCACATTTTCAAAGTTTTGATGAAATCAGAGAGGACGTTTTGATATTGAGATATTTGTGAAAATGTTAGCCAAATTGAGGGTTGATGATGTTAGTCTTTATTATCAGAACTTTGTGCTAGCAGCAGTTAGCTAACTATTTAGCCTACTGTAGTAATACAGAGGATTATTTTGCTCATCACTCACTTAGTAGCCTAGGATATATCCCGACTAAAAGCCCTCTGATAATCAGTACATGTGACTTTGTTTCAGGGAAGAATCTTTGTCAGCTCAGCTATTAGTTTGCTAATATCTGATCAGACACATTTAGCATGCTATGTAGCATAAATCAGCTATTATTTTGCTAATATCTGATAGGGACACATTTAGCATGCTATGTAGCATAAATCAGCTATTATTTTGCTAATATCTGATCAGACACATTTAGCATGCTATGTAGCATAAATCAGCTATTAGTTTGCTAATATCTGATCAGACACATTTAGCATGCTATGTAGCATAAATCAGCTATTAGTTTGCTAATATCTGATCTGACACATTTAGCATTTAACATAAATCAGGTGGATTATTTTGCTCTAGACTCACATACTTTTGAAAATATAAATTGCTATTATTTTCTGACGCATATCATGAAAGCCTGCTCCCTAGGGGAGAAAGTAGAATCTGGGGTGTAATCATTAGTCCACACAGTTGCAAAATATTCTATTAAAACAAGAATTTCTATTTGACAAATTCACGTAGGTCGAGGGAAGGCTGAGATCCACCTTTCGCTCCATTTAAGTAACATTTTGCAATGGAATGGCGGAATGAATACACAATAGGACGACCATCATTATCGTTTGCTGACAACAGGATGGTGGTAGGGCTGATCAACAGGCTACGATGAGACAACCTATAGGGAGGAGGTCAGAGACCTGGCAATGTTGGTGCCAGGACAAGAACCTCTCCCTCAATGTGAAAGACAAAGGAGCTGATCGTGGACTACAGGAAACAAGGACCGAGCATGTTTCCCCCGTTCACATTGACGGGGCTGTAGTGGGTGGGTCGTGAAGCTTCACGAAAATTTCTCGGTGTCCACATAACTAAGGATCTATCATTGTCCACATATACAAATCAAATCAAATTTTATGTCACATGTGCCAAATACAACAGGTATTACAGTGAAATGCTTACTTACAAGCCCTTAACCAACAATGCAGTTTTAAGAAAAATACGTGTTAAGTAAAGAATAGTGTTCCTATGATGAAAATTACAGGCCTCTCTCATCTTTTTAAGTGGGAGAACTTGCACAATTGGTGGCTGACTAAATACTTTTTTACCCCACTGTAAGATGGTGAGGAAGTTACTTTTAAAGAATGACCAGGCATCCTCGACTGACTGGATGAGGTCAATGTCCTTCCAGGATACCCGGGCCAGGTCGATTAGGAAGGCCTGCTCGCTGAAGTGTTTTTGGGAGCATTTGACAGTGATGAGGGGTGGTCGTTTGACTGCGGACCCGTAGCGGATGCTGTCAATGAGGCAGTGATCGCTGAGATCCTGATTGAACGCAGCAGAGGTGTATTTGGAGGGCAAGTTGGTCAGGATAATATCTATGAGGGTGCCCATGTTTACGGATATGGGGTTGTACCTGGTGGATTTGTTGATGATTTGTGTGCGATTGAGGGCATCTAGCTTGTAGGACTGTCAGGGTGTTTTTTAACATATCCCAGTTTTGGTCACCTAACAGAACTTTGAAGATAGATGAGGGGCAATCAATTCACATGGTGTCCAGGGCACAGCTAGGAGCTGAGGTGTTTGGGATGAGTTATACTGCAGAGTGAAGGAAAAGCAGCCAACAAGGGCTCAGCATATGTGGGAACTCCTTCAAGACTGTTGGAAAGCATTCCTCATGAAGCTGGTTAAGAGAATGGCTTGTGTGCAAAACTGTCATCTAGGCAAAGGGTGGCTACTTTGAAGAATATAAAATATATTGTTTAACACTTTTAACACTCCATACACTTTTAACACTCCATATGTGTTATTTCATAGTCTTGATGTCTTGATGTCTTCACTATTAATCTATAATGTATAAAATTGTAAAAATAAAGAAAAACCCTGGAATGAGTAGGTGTCTGAATTTGACTGATACTGTACATATATTGCCTTGACATAATCCACATGTGGGTTAAAGCCTGAATTCAAAGTGGATTACACAGTTTTCGTGTCCTCACTCATCTACACACAATACCCCATAATGACAAAGTGAAAACTTGTTTTTAGAAATTTTAAGAAATATCTAACTTACGTAAGTATTCACAACCCTGAGTCAGTTCTTTGTAGAACTGTAGGTCTCTATCAGCTTTGAGTCGTCTTGGGTATGTCTCTTATCAGCTCTGAGTGGTCTTGGGTAGGTCTCTATCAGCTTTGAGTCGTCTTGGGTCTTGTTGAACCAGGTATGTCTATCTGTATTAGCTTTATCAGCCCTGAGTGGTCTGGGGTATGTCTGTATTAGCTTTGAGTGGTCTTGGGTATGTCTGTATTAGCTTTGAGTCGTCTTGGGTATGTCTGTATCGGCTTTGAGTCGTCTTGGGTATGTCTCTATCATCTCTGAGTGGTCTTGGGTAGGTCTCTATCAGCTTTGAGTGGTCTTGGGTAGGTCTCTATCAGCTTTGAGTGGTCTTGGGTATGTTTTGTGTATTAGCTTTGAGTCGTCTTGGGTATGTCTCTATCATGTCTCTGAGTGGTCTTGGGTATGTCTATCATCTCTGAGTGGTCTTGGGTATGTCTATCATCTCTGAGTGGTCTTGGGTATGTCTATCAGCTTTGAGTCTGTCTTGGGTATGTCTATCATCTTTGAGTGGTCTTGGGTAGGTCTCTATCAGCTTTGAGTTGTCTTGGGTATGTCTCTATCAGCTCTGAGTGGTCTTGGGTATGTCTGTATTAGCTTTGAGTTGTCTTGGGTATGTCTCTCAGCTTTGAGTTGTCTTGGGTATGTCTATCAGCTTTGAGTCGTCTTGGGTATGTCTCTATCAGCTTTGAGTCGTCTTGGGTATGTCTCTATCAGCTTGGAGTTGTCTTGGGTAGGTCTATATCAGCTTTGTGTGGTCTTGGGTATGTCTCTATCATCTCTGAGTGGTCTTGGGTATGTCTATCAGCTTTGAGTTGTCTTGGGTAGGTCTGTATCATAACTTTTTCAATGTTTCACTATTTTCATTGATATGAAATTCACTTAGTCAATTCACTTTATTGCCAGCAATATACCACCCTGCATACCACTACTGGCTTGCATCTGAAGCTAAGCAGGGTTGGTCCTGGTCAGTCCCTGGATTGGAGACCAGATGCTGCTGGATGCGGTGTTGGAGGGCCAGTAGGAGGCACTACTGGCCCTCCAATGGAATATTCAAATATTCCAATGCCCCAGGGCAGTGATTGAGGACATTGCCCTGTGTAGGGTGCTGTCTTTTGGATGGGATGTTAAACGGGTGTCCTGACTCTCTGAGCTCATTAAAGATCCCATGGAACTTATTGTAAGAGTAGTGGTGTTAACCCTGGTGTCCTGGCTAAATTCCCAATCTGGCCCTCAAACCATCAAGGTCACCTAATAATCCCCATTTACATTTGGCTCATTCTTCTCCTTTTCCCTGTAACTATTCCCCAGGTCATTGCTGTAAATGAGAACATGTTCTCAGTCAATTTACCGGGTAAAATAAAACATTTATTAAATAGTAGGATGATCCTCCACTGGCAATATTTCATCAGCCATTAACCAGTGTGCTTTGGAGTGATGATGGCCAGAATCAACATGATATTCTGTACATCATCTGACTCTGAAGATCTTCCCTCAGAGACCAGGCCATTCCCCAAACTATTTAATTAAATGTCATATTGCATTACATCTTTGTTGTTCATTTGGTGAAGCCTGGACTTGATTCAGTTGACTACATGAACCAGGCACAAAGGCTACACTCCAGCCCACTAAACTTAATGGTCTTTAAATATAAATAAAATGCATTCGATAGTGGAATGATGAGGTATTCCAGCCTAATATATCGATACAATTCTTGATTTCAGTCCATGCTCGGACTTCTCGTCAACACAATACTAACTTATTACATTGGCTCTGTACTTGTCACACCCTGACCATAGTTTGCTTTGTATGTTTCTATGTTTTGTTTGGTCAGGGTGTGATCTAAGTGGGCATTCTATGTTGTGTGTCTAGTTTGTCTGTTTCTGTGTTTGGCCTGATATGTTTCTCAATCAGAGGCAGGTGTTAGTCATTGTCTCTGATTGGGGACCATATTTAGGTAGCCTGTTTGGTGTTGGGTTTTGTGGGTGATTGTTTCCTGTGTTAGTGTTTGTGCCACACGAACTGTTTTCGGGTTTTCACTTTGTTGTTTTGGTTATGTGTTCATGTTCAGTTTTCTAATTAAAAAACCATGGACAACAACCTCGCTGCATTTTGGTCCGCCTCTCCTTCGACACAAGAAAACCGTTACAGTACTACTGTACTCCACTCCCATCTAAGTGGCATGTTACCATGAGTTCAGTTCATATGTTTGGAGAAAGTATTGATTTTTAAATGAATGAAGGTCATGTTGACTTTGCCTCCATCTGGATAGCTTTAACAATCAAGGGCTGGAAAAATCATTTAACTGGACGTTGAGAGAGGATTGCAGAAGAATACTTTTAGCAAGGAAAATAATTGATGTTGATTAGATGTTTGTTAGGTTTAATGTGTGTCTAATATTGACCCTTTTGTAAGTTAGGCTACCAAAGTTTCTGAAACTTCATATCATAGTTATGACACTGATTACAGATTAGTACAACTAGTCAACTTTAGACGACCTTGGATGTGTCTGACTGAAACATCGGTTACATAACTACCTATTCATCTCCCTCTCCTGTCCCCAAGCATGGAGATGCCCAGTATCCCGTGGCTGGCTAAGCTGTCATCAAGGGGTCGTCCTCCAAAACAGGCCCACCCCCAGGAGACTGCCAGGACCACAGCTGCAGCCCCTGAGAACAACAAACACAGTAAGTGACCGCTGATCACAACCAGTCACTGTGCACGGGCTTTGTTTCAGCACAGCTCTCATGAGAGCGTTTGGAAGGGAGAAGGGCATTCATTGACACGGCTGAGTTGGGAGGTAAAAAGGGCTGAGTTGACAGGGAAAAAAGGAGGAACGTGGAACATTATGACTAAATATGGAGTGAGGGGAGGTGAAGGAGGGGCACAAGCCTTCTGGAATGTCTGATGAAGGATAAGAAGGTGCACAAGAAAAAAACAGGGGAAAAATGTTTTCTCCCAGAACTTTTGGAAGGGCTACAAGAAAGAAATTGAACGTGAGGATGAAGTACCTGCGGCGAGCACCAACGAGTTCAAGCCTTGTCCTGGTGATGACCAGGATGATTCTGGTCCAGTGGGAGTGAGATTTGTGGAGAGAATGGATCCTTGTATTCTGACTGATCTATATGTGGTGTCAGGTTGGTTGGAGAAGAGGTGGAACTGGTGAGTTGGTGAAAGTAACTCGGAAGTGAACTTGTGAGGATTTATTGTGTTTATTCTGTCCAGAGGGCGCGCTGTACCACACGACTAGGGACAAGAACTGTGAATTGTCTCCGGAGCAGGGCGCTGTTGAAAGGAAACGGGGGTGTCATTAAGTGTTGAGGTGGATCAGTGGAAATGTGTCAGTGCAGCCGTTTGGTGCCCAGTGGAGAGCGTGGTGAAGACATTGTCTGTCTTGCTGAGTTTTGATGCAGAGTCTTTGCCCGACAAGGTCAAGTTAGGATGTCAGTTATCCCATGAGAGATTTTGTTCCGAAACTGTCGACTACTGTTTTAGGTGCCGAAAATAACATAATAAAAAACTGTTTTAGGTGCCAAGCTTATGGTCATGTTGCAGAAGTGTATAGGAGGAAGATTCTTAGATGTGAGTAGTGTGCAGGAGGGCATGAGACAAAGAAATATGTAGTATCTATGGAGAAAATTGTGTGATGTGGGGTTACACATGTGGCTAAAGATGGGTGATGTCTGGTGAAAGAAAGGCAGGTTGAGTTTGCCAGGTTAGTACAGAAAGTGTTGTATGCTGAAGTAGTGAAGGGAGAGGAAGATGGGTACAGGGTGAGGGATCCTGAGGATTTCTGTAAGTAGGCAGAGACCAATAGAGAGTGGTGGGAAGAATGTGACCAACCAGCTCAAATCAGTCTTTATGAAGCAACATTTGAAATTGTGTTTTTTACATTGGATAAAAGGAGAGACTGAGCTACAAAATCATATATCATGCACTACAGGGAAAGTCATTTTGCTTTGACAGTTGATAAACTTGGAAACTCACTTTTGAGAAAATGGCCTTTGAATGTTTTGGTACTACAACTGGAGAGCCCTTCTTTGTCTACACCCATTCAGCATCATTCACAACCTTTTTTAAGCTTCAGCCTCACCCATCCTCTTTAACCTCTCTGGCCCACCCGGGACGCAACCGCACCCCCTGCCAACAATAAATGCAAATGCGCTACGCCAAATGCTAATAGCACTCGTTAAAACTCAAACGTTCATTAAAATTCACATGCAGAGTACTCAATTCAAGCTACACTCGTTGTGAATCTAGCCAAGGAGTCAGATTTGTAAAATGCTTTTCGGCGAAAGCATGAAAAGCTATTATCTGATAGCAGGAAACACCCCGAAATACCAGAAGGGGACGTAAACAAAGGAATTAGCGTAGCCGGCGCTACACAAAACGCAGAAATAAAATATAAAACATTCATTACCTTTGACGAGATTCTTTGTTGGCACTCCTATATGTCCCATAAACATCACAATTGGGTCTCTTTTTTCGATTAAATCGGTCCTTGTGTACCCAAAATGTCCATTTATGGAGACCGTCAGCTCCAGGAAAAACACATTTTTTTTAAACGCGACATTATTTTTTTAAATTAAAAAAGTTGCCTATAAACTTTGACAAAACACTTCAAACTACTTCTGTAATCCAACTTTAGGTATTACTAAACGTTAATAAACGATCAAATTGATCACGGAGCGATCTGTATTCAATAGGCACAAGTTTGGGAAATGTAGCCAACTTTTCCGGTTCCATTGTTTACAGCTGTGGACTTGACAACCGGATGTGGCTATTACTCAGATGACCAACGATTTAGTTGAATCGAAATCACAACACTGGCGACATCGTGTGGAAGCTATAGGAACTGTATTCTCAGCCTTAAGTATTTTTCCTTCCAATAGACAATACATGGACTGGCGGATTGATTTTTTTCTCCGTCGATTTAGTGACCAGGTTTTCTGGCGATTTTGACCACGGAACTCATTCTGTTATAGTCACAGACACCATTGAACCAGTTCTAGAAACTTCAGTGTGTTTTCTATGCACACATACTAATCATATGCATATACTATATTCCTGGCATGAGTAGCAGGACGTTGAAATGTTGCGCGATTTTTAACAGAATGTTGAAAAAAGTAGCCCGATCTCTAAGAGGTGGGTCGATCCGAGCGTTCTGTACTAACAGAAGTCACCCAAGCTAACTTGCTAACATCGGCTAGCTACTTCCAGACACGTAATGAGAGAACAACCCACTCTGACCATTTTACTCACCGTAGCAGAGCTGGTTAGGCTGTTTTCATGTTATCCAGAACATTGGTGACTGTAACTGTGCTGCTGGAAAGAATGCAATTACTGACACCGGCCATATTCAACGGAAGTTGAGCGTTTTTAAATTCATCAGTTATTCTGCACTCTGGTACACTCAGACGAGAGGGCTCTGAAATCGGAGTAGATGGCCAGACTGAATTTACGAATGCACCCGAGATGGTTACTTGCATAGTTTTGCATCTTTTGTTAAGTAGGTGTGTTGCATAGGCTTGGCTGCCTGAGGCGGTTCTCAATCAGAGTCAGGTGATTCTCGTTGTCTCTGATTGGGAACCGTATTTAGGTAGCCTGGGTTTCACTTTGTATTTCGTGGGTGATTGTTCCTGTCTCTGTGTTAGTGTTCACCAGACAGGCTGTATAGGTTTTTCACGTTCCGTTTGTTGTTTTTGTATTTATAAGTTATTTCATGTATCGTCATTTGTTTCATTAAAAACCAGAGTAACCAACACGCTGCATTTCGGTCCGACTCTCTTTCGACAAACGAAGAACGCCGTTACACTAGTTCCCAGAGTTTGACCAGGACTTTAACCCCTCGCCCTTGTTGTAGTTTATAACTAGTTCCCAGAGTTTGACCAGGACTTTAACCCTGGGCCCTTGTTGTAGTTTATAACTAGTTCCCAGAGTTTGACCAGGACTTTAACCCTGGGCCCTTGTTGTAGTTTATAACTAGTTCCCAGAGTTTGACCAGGACTTTAACCCCATGCCCTTGTTATAGTTTATAACTAGTTCCCAGAGTTTGACCAGGACTTTAACAACGTGCCCTTGTAGTTTATAACTAGTTTATAACTAGTTCCTAGAGTTTGCTCAACCTTTTTTTAGTAAACTCTGTTGTGTTGCTCAAAACCTGTGTCCTGTGCCTGACTCCGCTACATTTCTGCACCCAATCGCTGACAGCTGTTTATAACTTCAAGCCTATCAACTCCAGAGATTAGGCTGGTGTAACCAATGTGAAATGGCTAGCTAGTTAGCAGTGTGAGCGCTAACAGCATTCAAACGTCAATCGCTCTGAGACTTGGAGAGGTACTTCCCCTTGCTCTGCAAGAGTAACGCTGCTTCGAGGGTGGCTGTTGTCGATGTGTTCCTGGTTCGAGCCCAGGGAGGAGCGAGGAGAGGGACGGAAGCTATACTGTTACACTGGCAATACTAAAGTGCCTATAAGAACATCCAATAGTCAAAGGTTAATGAAATACAAATGGTATAGAGAGAAATAGTCCTATAATTCCTATAATAACTACAACCTAAAACGTCTTACCTTGGAATATTGAAGACTCATGTTAAAACCTCTTACAGCTACCCCCTACTTTTTTCAATTTCCACCTGAAGACATACCCAAATCTAACTGCCTGTAGCTCAGGCTCAGAACCAAGGATATGCATATTCTTGATTTCATTTGTTTGAAAGACAACACTCTGAAGTTTGTGTAAATGTGAATTGAATGTAGGAGAATATAACACAATAGATCTGGTTTAGATAAAACAATGAAACAAAACATATGTTTTTTATTTTTATATCATCATCTTTAAAATGAACAAGATAAAACAAACATTCAGATAGGAGGATGGGGACAATTTCAGTGAAAAATATAAGAGGGCAACAGTACTTGTGCAAAGTTTCAGAATGATAACTTCCAAAATGAGTGTGCTACATGACATTTATCATGAAGTCACCCAGGTGTCCCACACAAGTAGCCAAATGTACCCAAGTTGCCAAATTGATGAGGTTATTGATGAGGTTAACTATATACAAAATACCAAAATGGTATTCTAACACACCAAAAATGGAGAAAAAGCATTAAATATATATATACATTTACAAAATAACACTTTCAGTATCTGGAAGATCCTCAGTCCTTAATCCTACACAATATTGTGCTGATGATGCCAGGTGCCATAGCAGTCTCTTTCTGCTGTAAGGCAGAGGGTCACCAAGCATGTGGTGCAGGTGATGGGGGACTTCATTTGGCAAAGAACACAGCGACGCCTCCATGCTTTTTAAAAATCACAAATAATAATTTATATTATTAATTTCAAACAACGGCATTGGCATGAGAAGAACTTACCAGTCCAAAATGATGTCCTCTCCATTCAAAAAATATTCCTCCATTTGGGAATCGCTAAATGAATCATCCTCCAACATTCTCTGTCTCACTTTCCCGATCAATTTCTTCTAAAATTGTGTATCTAGACTTGCAATTGAATCAAAAAATCTTAAATAGTTGCTATATCGGCTAATTGATCATCACTGCGTAGGTTGTTGGCCAGTAAATAACGAGTCTTTTTTGATGGATCAAATTAGGCTCTCTGTTAGTTGCATTATTATTTATTTTAAACCTTTGTGGCATCAGAGTTCAAGGGTTGTTGACTGAATTTGTATTGATCATTATGCATTATTTTAATTCAATATGATATTGATCACAGAATGTAGGATTTTGTAGTATTGAAACACCATCTTGTGGTTCTTAGCAGATTCTGAGATTTGAAGTTGGCACTAGTAAGTGTAGTGGTCAGACAAGCTCATATGTCAAATTGTCTTAATGAAATAAAATAGGTGTAGATAAGCATAACATGGATTTATGAGAAAGAATTATGCCTGTTTAAGTAAAAAGTGTACTATTTTGCTTATGGATTTTGTGCCTGCTTTGCATCAGTGAGGTTGTAATCAGAGAGTATATGTTCCACACACATTCCAAGAGAGAATAGCTAGCGTTGCCATTGTTAAGAAAATTCTAAGTATTATTAATGATGTAATTATCTTTAGTATTATTAATGCCATGGATGTGAAAGAAAAACAAAGGGATTCCCACACATTGGTCGTTGCCCACCCAGAAATGCCTTCATTGTGAGGGGCGGTGGCTATGATTGGTTTTTAATCAAATGAAATGAAATGGGGGCAAAAACATGAGTTTTTATGTTTCCTAATACAAGCTTTAAGGGCACACTAAAACAAATCTCTTGTTCCATGTGCAAATGGGCACTGTGCGTCACAGCTGGATAGGCTGTCCATGCCATAAACAACTAGTTGGTCTTGAATATCCCCTCCAGCATATACAGTAATTGTCACTTTAGTATCAGTTTATAAGGACACACCTCAGATATTGACAACACTCCCACCTCAGGTGGGACAGGCAAATTACAAATCCTGGTGCTAGGGTTTGAAAATTAACCGTGCTGGCTTGACACTGGCCGAGAATAGAGCCCTGAGGCTCAAATTATTGTGACAAGAGTCCCACACCTGGTTATCCCACATCACTGGGAATCAGAGCCAGAATGGGAAAGAGAAGGGGTGGGAATCAGAGCCAGAATGGGAAAGAGAAGGGGTGGGAATCAGAGCCAGAATGGGAAAGAGAAGGGGTGGGAATCAGAGCCAGAATGGGAAAGATAGGGCAAGAGAAGGGGTGGGAATCAGAGCCAGAATGGGAAAGAGAAGGGGTGGGAATCAGAGCCAGAATGGGAAAGATAGGGCAAGAGAAGGGGTGGGAATCAGAGCCAGAATGGGAAAGAGAAGGGGTGGGAATCAGAGCCAGAATGGGAAAGAGAGGGCAGGAGGGAGGGAAAGAGAATGGGTGGGAATCAGAGCCAGAATGGGAAAGAGAAGAGGGGGGAATCAGAGCCAGAATGGGAAAGAGAGGGCAGGAGGGAGGGAAAGCGAATGGGTGGGAATCAGAGCCAGAATGGGAAAGAGAAGAGGGGGAATCAGAGCCAGAATGGGAAAGAGAGGGCAGGAGGGAGGAAAGCGAATGGGTGGGAATCAGAGCCAGAATGGGAAAGAGAAGAGGGGGGAATCAGAGCCAGAATGGGAAAGAGAGGGCAGGAGGGAGGGAAAGAGAATGGGTGGGAATCAGAGCCAGAAGGGGAAAGAGAAGGGGTGGGAATCAGAGCCAGAATGGGAAAGATAGGGAAGGAGAAGGGGTGGGAATCAGAGCCAGAATGGGAAAGATAAGGGTGGGAATCAGAGCCAGAATGGGAAAGAGAGGGAAGGAGGGAGGGAAAGAGAAGGGGTGGGAATCAGAGCCAGAATGGGAAAGAGAGGGCAGGAGGGAGGGAAAGAGAATGGGTGGGAATCAGAGCCAGAATGGGAAAGAGAAGGGGTGGGAATCAGAGCCAGAATGGGAAAGATAAGGGTGGGAATCAGAGCCAGAATGGGAAAGAGAGGGAAGGAGGGAGGGAAAGAGAAGGGGTGGGAATCAGAGCCAGAATGGGAAAGAGAGGGCAGGAGGGAGGGAAAGAGAATGGGTGGGAATCAGAGCTAGAATGGGAAAGAGAGGGAAGGAGGGAGGGAAAGAGAAGGGGTGGGAATCAGAGCCAGAATGGGAAAGAGAGGGCAGGAGGGAGGGAAAGAGAAGGGGTGGGAATCAGAGCCAGAATGGGAAAGATAAGGAAAGGGAAGGGATGGGAATTAGAGCCAGAATGGGTAAGAGAGGGAAGGAGGGAGGGAAAGAGAAGGGGGGGGGGAATCAGAGCCAGTATGGGAAAGAGAGGGAAATAAGAATTTGTTCTTAACTGACTTGACTAGTTAAATAAAGGTCAAATAAAAATAGTGTTGCCACATGGTTTCTGTAGATTTCCTGTGAATACCAAAGGACAACCAGTAGAATAATACTGTATTAATGTCTTGAACACTACTGTATACCGTAGCCAATGGAACCTGTCTCCAGGCAAAGCGTTAAGTAAATGTCTGGAGGTGAAGGGACTTATTGAACCTCATTATACTACTAACAGTGCTTCCATTGATGTTCTCTCAGCTGTAGCTACTATAGTGGCTGTTCACAAACTGGTTATTGTCCCCAGACACTAGCCTGGAAACACACTGAATTGGTACATTTCACTGATATTGTGAAGTGAATTAGAACAGTTCGGATACAGGCTACCCGGACACACATTTTAGATTCTGTTGTCACTTTTATATACAGGAAACAAATGTTTAGGACAAACCATCAAATAACGTCATAAGTGCAGTATAGGGTGGGTGAGACATTCCATACACTTCCTATGTTTTCCCAGAGGCCCAGTGGTTTTCCTCTTGTTTTTATTCTGTAAATGTAAAACAAAGTGGGATTCATTTAGTAACAGAAGCAGCATGCTGCTCTCATCATCCTCATTGAGAATAAGTGGTGTGGTTGGGTTGTCACCCGACACACAACTACCAGGACAGGATGTGGTCAGAGAGGGTGTCTGCATGCCAGAGGGTGTTAACCAGGGAAAAGGATAGCACCATTAGAGCTGTATGGCCAATACGATGATGACATGCTATCATAGGATTACCTCAAAAGGCAGGGAGTCTGCTTTTTGGAAAGTATTTTAACAGAGTCTCCTGACTATGGGATAGAAGTTGCATTTAGGCACACATCTAAGATCAGCTTTCCTTCACCAAATCCTAACCTTAAGCATTAAGGTCAGGGAAGCAACACTGTCATTAGATCAGCGTCACCATTACATCACCCTCCTTCTGGGCCCCAGAGCAGACAGTCTGTCCGTCTGGTGCCCCCTGTGTGGTGGGACGCTGGTTATGCGGGGGTGGCAGTTCAACAGTGACAGGACTGTCAGGCTACCAACCCTCATCTCCAGCCCACCACACAGACTCCATCTGCTGACCGAGCATCTCTTTTATAGCAACTCTCTCTTTCTGCCCCTTAATATTTCCCTCTCTCTTTCTCCCTGTGTCTCATTATCTCTCCTTCTCTCTTTCTACTCTCCCTCATCTATCTCAAAGCCTTTCTCCTCTCAACTCTCGTCCTCTCTTCCTGGTGAGAACACAAAGCTACAATCAATTTGAGTTATAGGTTGGTAATGTTTGTTTTGGGGGAGAAATGTAATTGTTGTCTGGTGTTGCTGAGTTTCTATGACAACCCTTTGTCTTCTCATAGCACCTGATGCCAAGATGAGGGGTTGGAGGAAGTGGGGAGGAAAGGAGGGAGGATGATGTGACTCTTATTCTAAAGTGTATTAAATCAGTTTTTTTTCTTCATCAATCTACACATAATACCCTATAACGACAAGGCAAAACCAGGTTTATAGAAATTTTAGCAAGTATACAGACCCTTTACTCATTACTTTGTTGAAGAACCTTTGGCAGTGATTACAGCCTCAAGTCTTCTTGAGTATGATGCTACAAGCTTGGTACACCTGTATTTGGGGTGTTTCTCCCATTCTTCTCTGCAGATCCTCTCAAGCTCTGTCTGGTTGGGTGGGGAACGTCGCTGTTCAAGTCCGGGCTCTGGCTGGGCCACTCAAGGACAATCAGAGACTTGTCCCGAAGCCACTCCTGCGTTGTCTTTGCGGTGTGCTTAGGTAAGGCTGAGCGATTTAAATCAATATCAATAAATATTGAGGTAATTACTTCCCTTAACGATTTAAAAACGTTTAGATTCATTTTCAATAATGTCGATATAGAATAATTAGGTACAGCAGTCCATTTCACCTCTGACGCAGCAGGAACGTGCGGAGAAGTGACTATGCACACCCACTAAACACTTAGCACCTCGCTATTAACCACAAAAAAATGATGTAGGCGAAAACATTGGCAGTGATTGCCATGGAGCAGCTTACAATGAAGAAATTATTGATTAAAAAGGGTTAAACTGTTTCAGTAATTTGGAAGTGGTTTGGCTTTTTGAAATCTGACAAATAGCAGAGCAATGTTTGGTGAAAATTGTGCCGAAGACATATGGCTACGAAGTCTGGTAATACGACAAACCTTTTTCACCATCTGAAGCAAAATCACTCTTTGAAACATGCAGGAAGTTTGAGTTTGCTCCACGATATTGATGAACACCCCTCAATCACCAGCCAATCTAGGGATGTT
This sequence comes from Oncorhynchus masou masou, assembly GCF_036934945.1. Taxonomy (NCBI): domain Eukaryota; kingdom Metazoa; phylum Chordata; class Actinopteri; order Salmoniformes; family Salmonidae; genus Oncorhynchus; species Oncorhynchus masou. The sequence continues at coordinate 44,263,668 of NC_088228.1, read as the reverse complement.
TGCCCGCAGCAGTCAACACTGCCAGCGTTTATGCCCTACAAGCAAACATCGAAAAGACGAAGACATCACAAACGCTATTATCTATTGCATTGCTAAGGACATGCTACAAATTAGCGCAGTCGAAAAGGAATGTTTCAAGAGGCTTATCAATTTAATTGACCCCAGATACGTGCTCCCTGGCCACAAACATGGAACAATTTTACTTGTTTATAATTGTACATGTATGTCATATAATGAAAAAAAAATCAACCTTTATTTAACCAGGTAGGCTAATTGAGAACAAGTTCTCATTTGCACCTGCGACCTGGCCAAGATAAAGCAAAGCAGTTCGACACATGCAACAACAACAGAGTTACACATGGAATAAACAAACATACAATCAATAATACAGTAGATAAATATATATACAACATGTGCAAATGAGTTAAGATAAGAGAGGTAAGGCAATAAATAGGCCATGGTGGCAAAGTAATTACAATATAGCAATGCAACACTGGAATGGAAGAATGTGCAGAGGATGAATGTGCAAGTTGAGATACTGGGGTGCAAAGGAGCAAGATAAATAAATTAATAATTACCGTTTGGTGATGAGGTAGATTGGATGGGCTATTTACAGATGAGCTATGTACAGGTGCAGTGATCAGTGAGCTGCTGTGACAGCTGGTGCTTAAAGCCAGTGAGGGAGATATGAGTCTCTTGCTTCAGAGATTTTTGCAGTTTGTTCCAATCATTGGCAGCAGAGAACTGGAAGGAAAGGCGGCCATAGGACGAATTGGCGTTGGGGGTGACCAGTGAGAGAATTCCTGCTGGATAGCTTGCAACGTGTGGTTGCTGCTATGGTGACCAGTGAGCTGAGAAGGCGAGGATTTACGTAGCAGACTTAAAAAAAAATATATATATATATATATATATTTATTCGTTACTTTACCAGGTAAGTTGACTGAGAACACGTTCTCATTTACAGCAACGGCCTAGGGAATAATTACAGGGGAGAGGGACTTGTAGATGACCTGGAGCCAGTGAGTTTGGCGACAGATATGAAGCGAGGGCCAGCCAACGAGATCATACAGGTCGCAGTGGTGGGTAGTATATGGGGCTTTGGTGACAAAACGGATAGCACTGTGATAGACTGCATCCAATTTGTTGAGTAGAGTGTTGGAGGCTATTTTGTAAATGACATCGCCAAAGTTGAGGATCGGTAGGATGGTCAGTTTTATATGGATAGGCCAGACGGAAACCATTCCTCAGTAAAAGGCACATTTCAGCTCGCTTTGAGTTTGCCAAAAGGCAACTAAAGGACCCTACAGACCATGAGAAACAAGGTTCTCTGGTCTGACGAAACCAAGATTGAACACTTTGGCCTGAATGCCAAGCGTCACATCTGGAGGAAACCTGGCACCAACCCTACGGTTAAGCATGGTGGTGGCAGCATCATGCTGTGGGGATGTTTTTCAGCAGCAGGCACTGGGAGACTATTCAGGATCAAGGGAAAGATGAACGGAGCAAAGTATAGAGAGATCTTTGATGAAAACCTGCTCCAGAGCACTCAGGATCTCAGACTGGGGCGACGGTTCACCTTCCAAAAGGAAAACGACCAATAGGGCTGGGCGATATGATCTTATCACAATATCTATATATATTTTTTCATTTGATAACGATAATTATCACAATATTAATCAAATAATGTTTAAAAGGTGCAGATCTGCTTCAGACTTGAGAATGTGCCTGAACAAACCATTAGGCAGGTAGCCTAGCGGTTAGAGCTTTGGGCCAGTAACAGAAATGTTGCTAGATCGAATCCCCGAGCGGACAAGGTAAAGATGTGTCGTTCTACCCCTGAACAAGGCAGTTAACCCACTGTTCCCCGATAGTCCGTCATTGTAAATAATAAGTTGTTCTTAACTGACTTGCCTAGTTAAATAAAGGTGAATTTTAAAAAATCCACAGAGGAACTTTGGAGCTCTATCAGAGAGACCATCGGGTTCTTGGTCACCTCCCTGACCAAGGCCCTTCTCCCCTGATTGCTGAGTTTGGCGGTGCGGCCAGCTCTAGGAAGAATCTTTGTGCTTCCAAACTTCTTACATTTAAGATTTATGGAGGCCAGTGTGTTCTTGGGGACCTTCAATGCTGCATAAATGTTTTGGTAACCTTCCCCAGATCTGTGCCTCGGCACAATCCTGTCTCAAAGCTCTTCGGACAATTCCTTCGACCTTGTGGCTTGGCTTTTTCTCTGACATGCACTGTCAACTGTGGGACCTTATACTGACAGGTGCGTGCCTTTCTAAATCATGTTCAATCAATTGAATTGACCACAGGTGAACTCCAGTCATGTTGTAGAAACATCTCAAGGATGATCAATGGAAACAGGATGGTCTCATAGCAAAGAATACTGAATACTTATGTAAATAAGGTATTTCTGTATTTTATTAGCAATGCATTTGCAAAAATGTATAAACCTGTTTTTGCTGTCATTATGAAGTATTGTGTATAGATTGATGAGGAAAAAAAGGTAATTGACTCCATTTTAGAATAAGGCTGTTATATGGAATACGCTATCGGTATATTTGAGAATTTTCAAATACTTTACAAGTGTATTTCCAAATACATTCAAATATTCAACTACTTGTCTTTTCAAAGGAAAACTATCTGAATATTTACTTCAAATGTATGTAAAAGTAAATGAGTTGATTTGAAATAGTATTTGAGGTCTGGTACATTGATAATAGGAAAGGGGAAAGCTAGGGAATGCCATAAACCGAAATGTGTCTTCCTCTCTGAATCAGAGATTCACATCATCGGCGCTCAAGGGCAGAAAGACAGATTTTGACCTTGTAGGCTCAGGAATGATCCAGCAGCGCCGCCAGGCTACCTGCCGCCATTATGTAATAATGTGTTTGTATAAAATTATAATTCAGTTGAAGTCGGAAGTTTACATACACTTAGGTTGGAGTCATTAAAACTCGTTTTTCAACCACTCCACAAATTATTGGTAACAAACTATAGTTTTGGCAAGTCGGTTAGGACATCTACTTTGTGTATGACACAAGTCATTTTTCCAACAATTGTTTACAGGCAGATTATTTCACTTATACTTCACTGTATCACAATTGCAGTCGGTCAGAAGTTTACATACACTAAGTTGACTGTGCCTTTAAACAGCTTGGTAAATTCCAGAAAATGATGTCATGGCTTTAGAAGCTTCTGATTGGCCAATTGACATAATTTGAGTCAATTGGAGGTGTACCTGTGGATGTATTTCAATGCCTACCAAACTCAGTGCCTATTTTCTTGGCATCATGGGAAAATCAAAATAAATCAGCCAAGACCTCAAATTTCTTTTTTTGTAGACCTCCAAGTCTGGTTCATCCTTGGGAGCAATTTCCAAACACCTGAAGATCCCACGCTCATCTGTACAAACAATAGTACGCAAGTATAAACACCATGGGACCACGCAGCCGTCATACCACTCAGGAAGGAGACACGTTCTGTCTCCTAGAGATGAACGTACTTTGGTGCAAAAAGTGCAAATCAATCCCAGAACAACAGCAGAGGACCTTTGGAAGATGCTGGAGGAAACAGTTAAAAAAGTATCTATATCCACAGTTAAACGAGCCCTATATCGACTATCTAAAAGGCTGCTCAGCAAGGAATAAGCCACTGCTCCAAAACCGCCATAAAAAAACAGACTACTGTTTTGCAGTAGTAGTTTTTGTAGAAATGTCCTCTGGTCTGATGAAACAAAAATAGAATTGTTTAGCCATAATGACCATCGTTATGTTTGGAGCAAAAGGGAAGGTCTCTTAAGCCGAAGAACACCTTCCCAATCGTGAAGCATGGGGGTGGAAGCATCATGTTGTGTGGATGCTTTGCTGCAAAGTCAAGGTATTGGAGTGGCCATCACAAACCCCTGACCTCAATCCCTTCGAAAATGTGTGGGCAGAACTGAAAAAGTGTGTGCGTGCAAGGAGGCCTACAAACCTGACTCCGTTACACCAGCTCTGTCAGGAGGAATGGGCCAAAAATCACCCAACCTATTGTGGGAGCTTGTAGAAGGCTAACAAAAACGTTTGACCTAAATTAGAGCAATTTAAAGGCAATGCTAGTTAAAGCCTTTTAGTCTTGATCCTAATGTATGTAATGAATAATCACCTGCACAACAGCTAGTTAAAGCCTTTTAGTCTTGATCCTAATGTATGTAATGAATAATCACCTGAACTGTAGCTAGTTAAAGCCTTTTAGTCTTGATTCTAATGTATGTAATGAATAATAACCTGAACAGCAGCTAGTTAAAGCCTTTTAGACTTGATCCTAATTTATGTAATGAATAACAGCAGCTAGTTAAAGCCTAATGTATGTCTTTAGTTAAACTTGATCCTAATTTATGTAATGAATAATCAGTCCTAATGTATGTAATGAATAATCAACTGAACAGCAGCTAGTTAAAGCCTTTTAGTCTTGATCCTAATGTATGTAATGAATAATAACCTGAACAGCAGCTAGTTAAAGCCTTTTAACCTGAACAGCACCTACTTGGTAAACTGTCTAGGAATTAATCTCTCAAGCAGTGTGGGGTTTCTGATTTATGCTTCAACAGCTCCTACGTGGTGTCCACAAAACACTGTAGGCTGATAGAATCAACAGAACTGAACCTTTTCTATCTTTCATAACTGTGGAATGATGTGAGGCATACCAGACAGTCTGTCAGCATGGAATATTATGCTCTAGAATCAATGCTAGTTAAAGCCTTTTAGTCTTGATCCTAATGTATGTAATGAATAATCACCTGCACAACAGCTAGTTAAAGCCTTTTAGTCTTGGTGTTATGAATAGGAGAGGGCCTAGAACAATTATGGTAATGTATGTAATGAATAATCACCTCACAACAGGCAGCTAGTTAAAGCCTTTTAGTCTTGATCTAATGTATGTAATGAATAATAACCTGAACAGCTGTAGCTAGTTAAAGCCTTTTAGTCTTGATCCTAATGAGTTATGAGCGAGGTGATGTAAATAATGGAGGAGAGAGGAGGGGAAGGGTAATAACCTGAACAGCAGCTAGTTAAAGCCTTTTAGTCTTGATTCTAATGTATGTAATGAATTAATAACCTGAACAGCAGAGCTAGTTAAAGTTCTGTGAGCTCAATAGTCATCGAGCCATTAGGATTGATCAATGTATGTAATGAATAATCACCTGAACAAGCTAGTTAAAGCCTTTTAACTGGATGATCCTAATTTATGTAATGAACTGTCTAGGAATTAACAGAGACAGAACTGAGCTTATCAAGGCATCTCATTGATGAACTCTGAATGGAGGGCGAAATGATAAGAATGTTAAGCTTGAAAGGGCTGGTAAACAATGGAATTGAGGCAGATAGATCCAAAGCCTTGGGAGAGATTGGTGTCTGACAAATCCTAATGTCATAGAATCAATAATAACCTGAACTCTGCCTTTTCTATCTTTCAGCTAGTTAAACTCCCAATTTAAAGGATAAATGACACTAGTTAACACATTGCTACGCTAATGCAAAGGAGATTGGAATGACAAGTGGAATCTCGAATGTTCAGAAAGTTAAGCTTTAGCAAGAATCTTATTGACTAAAATGATTGAAATCTAGTTGCGATGTTGACACTACACTAATCTTTTCCGTAGTGTAATAGTTTCTACAGTGCTGCTATTCGGGGCTAGCTGAGCAATATGCGTTCCGTTACTTTTGCTGGCTAACCTAGAAAATACCCAGCTACAACTGCTATGTGCTAGCTGCTCGATCAAACAAAAAAACGTTGTACTGTAATAGTTACTAGTGCTGCTATAGAATCAAGAAGAACGACTTTAGCTGGCCATAACTGAATGATTGAGGCTACACATGTCTTAGATACAAAGACGGATGTAGCTAGCTAGCTACGATCAAACAAAACAAACCGTTGTACTGTAATAGTTACTACAGTTGCTGGCTATCGTTAGAAGAATATTAGAAAATGCTCTAGACTAACAATTGTCTTAGATACAAAGACGGCTAATTCAGATCAAACAAATCAAAAGTAATGAAGTGAAATTTGTGGGACGCGGAATGTTGACCGGGAAGTGACTGTCTGAGCAGCTAGTTCTAAGAGCCAATTCAGAATGTTGATTCTGCCGTTTTTAGTGTGACATATCCTCTTTGGTAACAAGATACCCCCACAACTGAGCTATCTGTGGATTCTTGGCTCAAATAGAATGCTTTGTAATGAACTTTGTGCTATCGAATGGAGAAGTTGTGTGTGTGTGAGTGAAGGAGGGCCTTCAGCCAGAGAGGGAAAGTGAATGTTTCTGGGCTACCTGAAGTGACTGTCTGAGCAGCTGTAATGTTAGTGTGTTCCTACTGTCTGAAAACAGGCCAGGGTGTGACAGATGTTATAGAGAAAAAAGGAGAGAGAGAGAGAAAGATAAAAGAGGGGGGGAGAAGGGGAAGAGGTGGGAGACAGACAGACAGACAGAGATTATTATAATATTTCAGAGGGGAAAGGAAGGAGATGTGGAAAGAGAGGATCAAGAGACTAGGCAGGTTTCCATGACCCAGGTTTATTCAACAAAAAATCCTAGCAACATGTGTAATGAAAACAGCAGATATAGGAGACGTTTTTTCTAAAGATCACATTTTTATCTGTTGGGCGGGTGGATTTTTCTTTTGTCCAACTTTCCTTATTGCGACAAATGATGATGATAAACTGTGTTTTTAGAATAAAGTATGACAGATAATTGTGAAGGTCTTCCCAGAACTACAAAGCTCCCATCCACAGGTCATTCTAAGTGCCCACTGCTAAATAGAAATGCTCAACTATAACAAACCTGTTTCTTTGTAGCACAAGGATTGTCCTGACTTTCAATAATGGCTGAATTGCTTTTCCTGGCTTTTCTGGTCTACAGGAGCGTAAGTGTCACCGTGGAACGTGGCGATACATGAGAATTATTAGAATATGCCATATACATGTCATTTATTGCATTCTGGCCATGCTGGCTTTCTAAATGTTGACGACCAGGAACATTTACTGGAGGAGTTGATGGAAACATCTCTAGTGAGAGGACGATTGCTAGAAGAGAAATAAAGAAAGAGGAAGTGAAGTGTATAGAAAGAAAAGGTGTGAAGAATTGGTGTCCAGCTGGAGAGAGAGTGAGAAGACAACTGTTAGGCCCAGCTGTTCCACACAGACTCACTATGAGGCTAGAATGACTGACTGTACTGTGTGAAACAGCAGATCCACATATGATTATAATGCACCGTACTGTATGTACATGCATTGGTTGCAGATATGCTCTTTGCTGGGCTTGGGAGTGAGTATTTGTTCTAAACTGTCTGTGTGTCTGTTTACAAACTTCTGAGTCCAGACAGACAAAGGCTCCTATGTGTCAAAGGGAAAACAAATGGTTGCTTTCTGCTATAGCAGTGTTGCTGTGGTGTGTGTGTGTGTGTGTGTGTATTTCCTAGTCGCTGTGTTTTTAACTATTTATTGCACCGTTAACAAGTCAGAGCAAACAGCTGTGTGTGTGTATGTGTGCTCAGGGAAAGTGGTGGCAGGCAGCGTAACTAGGGACACATGGGTTAATTGAGATCATAAGGTAGCTGGCAATACTTCTGGGGCCTGACTCCTTTTTTCTCCCCCACTCCAATGTTCTCTTCTCTCATCTCCCCTCCTCCTCTCTGTCCATACCTTCCCTTCCCTTCTCTCCTCACTTCTTCTATCCTCTCTTCTTCTATCCTCTCTTCTCTCATCTCCCCTCCTCCTCTCTGTCCATACCTTCCCTTCCCTTCTCTCCTCACTTCTTCTATCCTCTCTTCTTCTATCCTCTCTTCTCTCATCTCCCCTCCTCCTCTCTGTTCATACCTTCCCTTCCCTTCTCTCCTCACTTCTTCTATCCTCTCTTCTCCTATCCTCTCTTCTCTCATCTCCCCTCCTCCTCTCTGTTCATACCTTCCCTTTTCTTTTCTCCTCACTTCTTCTATCCTCTCTTCTCTCCCCTCCTCCTCTCTGTTCATACCTTCCCTTCCCTTCTCACTTCTTCTATCCTCTCTTCTTCTATCCTCTCTTCTCTCCCCTCCTCCTCTCTGTCCATACCTTCCCTTCCCTTCTCTCCTCACTTCTTCTATCCTCTCTTCTTCTATCCTCTCTTCTCTCATCTCCCCTCCTCCTCTCTGTTCATACCTTCCCTTTTCTTCTCTCCTCACTTCTTCTATCCTCACTTCTCTCATCACCCCTCCTCCTCTCTGTTCATACCTTCCCTTTTCTTTTCTCGTCACTTCTATCCTCTCTTCTCTCATCACCCCTCCTCCTCTCTGTTCATACCTTCCCTTCTCTCCTCACTTCTTCTATCCTCTCTTCTCTCATCTCCCCTCCTCCTCTCTGTTCATACCTTCCCTTTTCTTCTCTCCTCACTTCTTCTATCCTCTCTTCTCTCATCACCCCTCCTCCTCCTCTGTTCATACCTTCCCTTTTCTTCTCTCCTCACTTCTTCTATCCTCTCTTCTCTCATCTCCCCTCCTCCTCTCTGTTCATACCTTCCCCTTTCTTCTCTCCTCACTTCTTCTATCCTCTCTTCTCTCTCCAGAGAGGTTGAACAATGTGCAGCTGCAGCTTTAGACAGCTGGGAGGGTGGTGTGTGTGTGTGTGTGTGTGTGTGTGTGTGTGTGTGTGTGTGTGTGGTGTGCCAGTCTCATGTTGGGGATGGAGATTCAAAGAGAAAGTAGGCATTGTGTTTTGACGAAGATGGTGAGTGTGTGTATGAGTGTGTTTGTATGTCAGTGTGTGTGTGTTTTAGCTCTGTCCGTGTGTGTGTGAGGGGGGGGTTCATTAGGAAATGGTGGTAGGTAGTAGCTAAGAGAGGTGGGTCTTATTCCCATAGCAACAGGAACATTTCTTACCCAATAATGAAATTAATTAATTATAACATTTTTTTAAGAGGCCTTTATTTTCCAAGACGGCAATTAAAATGCTCAATTTCCTCCCAGCTCAAGAGCTGCACCGTTTGAATGAATCACCTCTCCTGCTGCAACAAACACCCTTTCCACCGTTTATGTGAGGTGGGTGTGTATGTAGCATATTAGTGAGAGAGTGTCTGTGTGTGCAAACAGTATTAGACAGCAATAGTTGAGACAGCTAATGGGCAAATGTTTTTGCACAAAGAATATCATCAGTTTTTCTGCATCATTGCCATCAGTACCCAATCAAAGATGACATGTTTATCCCGCTTGTGTTTACTGAGAGGAAAATCCCTGTGCTGTCAAATGGTGTTTCGGTGTAAATAATAATCACATGACCTCAAATCAGTTCAACTGGAATCCTCTAACCCTGTTTCATCTCGTTCTCTGAGCTCTGTGTTCATAGTACAGTCAAGGGCTGTTATTTGATTCAGGACTGTCAAGCTAGTGGACGTTGAGGAGGTGACTGTAGGGCTGGGTGGTATACTGTATTTTACTATATACTGGTAGTGATGCAGGGACTGGTTTGGGTGTTTACCTTCTATACTGGTAGTGATGCAGGGACCGGTTTGGGTGTTTACCTTCTATACTGGTAGTGATGCAGGGGACCGGTTTGGGTGTTTACTTTACCTTCTATACTGGTAGTGATGCAGGGACCGGTTTGGGTGTTTACTTTACCTTCTATAACGGTAGTGATGCAGGGGACCGGTTTGGGTGTTTACTTTACCTTCTATACTGGTAGTGATGCAGGGGACCGGTTTGGGTGTTTACTTTACCTTCTATACTGGTAGTGATGCAGGGGACCGGTTTGGGTGTTTACTTTACCTTCTATACTGGTAGTGATGCAGGGGACCGGTTTGGGTGTTTACTTTACCTTCTATACTGGTAGTGATGCAGGGGACCGGTTTGGGTGTTTACTTTACCTTCTATGACGGTATTTGAATGTTTGGTTAAATGTGATACACCGTGTGTACCGTCCATCTTCATAGGTTTATAGGGAACTCTGCTACTTGAGTCATCCCTCTCCTCTCTCTCTTCTTCTCGCTCTCTCGTTCTCTCGCTTTCGCTCTTTCGCTCCCCCTCCACGCCGCTTTCCACTCAGACCTAGTCCCACCCCGTCACTCAAGGAGTGCATTTGTTGTTGCTTCTCCACGAGATGCTTGTGTTCAGTCTGCATGGTCAATGCAGCACATAGAGACACTTGTGTTCAGTCTGCATGGTCAATGGAGCACATAGACACTTGTGATCAGTCTGCATGTCAATGCAGCACATACTTGTGATCAGCACATCTTGTAGCATGGTCAATGCAGCACATGGAGACACTTGTGATCAGTCTGCATGGTCAATGGAGCACATAGACACTTGTGATCAGTCTGCATGGTCAATGCAGTACATATAGACACTTGTGATCAGTCTGCATGGTCAATGCAGCACATGGAGACACTTGTGATCAGTCTGCATGGTCAATGCAGCACATGGAACAGTGTTGATGACAACGATGTTTCCACTTTGATCTTAATATAAATTCACTTGGTTCTATAATTACAACATTAGTTTGTGTTTCTTACATCTGCAAACAGCTAGTTTGTAATTTCTAAGCAAGTTAATTGCTGCATCGTGTTGGCCACTAATACTAATCACTAGTTAGCTCGCTAGCAAACGTAGCTAGTTAATACAACCTGATACCAGTACAGTCAGAGGCCTAAATCAGCATGTTGTTTGTGCAACAGTATCTTCTATATTAAAGAGGAATAGGCGAGGCATGAATATGTTGGCTCCATGAATAAAGATTTTATGAGGCCAAAAACTATAGGCTCCCCCTAGGAGACACTGAACATCACTTTACCTTCTCTGGTAGTGATGTAGGAGACAATAACTTGTCCATGGTGTTTTCATTCATTGTCATGTCAAACAACACAAGTGTCCAATATTATATTCTAACTATAGATTTATAAAAATCATTATATTTCCATGATTCCAACAGGTCACCCAAGTGTTTTGCTATGAATCTCAAGTCAAATTGCAATTGCAACATTTGGTTAAAAATAAGGCCTAGTATTTTTGCCCATATCGTGGCAGTGTGAAAATTATCTCAAATGAGGGCAGGAAATGCAGAAATTGATGGAAATGCAGGAAATGATTTTAGGTTGAAGTTGAACTGTATAAACCAATCAGAATAGAGAAAGACCCATTTTGAAATCATTTAGAATATATGTGTTGCCACCCTAGGGATACACACAACAAATGTATAATTGTATTATTCAAATCATAAAATACTGTCATATCGTCCAAAATGTGAAAAGTACCATGATGTGATATTTTGGTCATGTCCAGCCCAAAGGTGACTGGATGTTTGTTAGGATCTTTAGACTGGAACTAGCCTGGGACATGGTTGGATGGACAAAGTAGGACAGGGAGTCATCCCTCTCCATCCTCTCTTTCCGCCCTCCCAAAGGTGACTGGATGTAATTGTTAGGATCTTTAGACTCTGGGACATCAGGAGAGTCTCCCATTCTCCTGTCTTTTCCTTTTCCTCTACATCCTCCCCTCTGTCTCTTTCCTCACCTCCTCTCCTCTTCCCCATCTGAATGGTGGTGTATCTGTTAGAGTGCATTGTGTAGGTCTCCCCTTTGACCCCATCCTCCCCCATCCTGCTCACCTCATACTATAGTGTAGCATAATGGAGTGTAATGAGGGCTGATAGAGAAGAGATGGAACTGTGGTGGAGAAAAGGAAAGACGTAATGAACCTGCCTTCCCTCCTTACCTAGGCAGAGGGGGACAATGAGAGGGAGAGAGAAGGAATTGTGAAGAGAGTCGGGATGGGAAATGAAGGAATGGAGGTACACTTGTGATCAGTCTGCATGGGAAATGAAGGAATGAGAGGAAAGAGTATTCAGTGGGCATGGTCAAGAGCAATGGAACAGTGTTGATGACAACGAGTGTCTTTGATCTTAAAAAGAAGGAATGAGAGGTTACAACAGAGTTTGTGTTTCTTACATCTGCAAACAGCTAGAGAAGGAATGAGAGGTAAAGAGTGTCGGGAGTGGGGAAATGCTAAAGAGAAGTAATGAGAGGTAAAGAGAGTGTCAGGAGTGGTAAAAGAGAAGGAGAGAGAAGGAATGAGAGGTAAAGAGATTGTGTCGGTAGTTCTATATTAAAGAGAAAGGAGAGAGAAGGAATGATGAGGCTAAAGAGAGTGTCGGGAGTGGGAAAAAGAAGGAATGAGAGATAAACAGAGAGTTTGGGAGTGGGAAATAAGAAGGAATGAGAGTTTTCAAAGAGTGTCGGGAGTGGGAAAAGAGAAGGAATGAGAGGTGAAGAGTGTCGGGAGTGGTAAAAAGAAGGAGAGAGAAGGAATGAGAGGTAAAGAGAGTGTCGGGTGTGGGAAAAGAGAAGGAATGAGAGGTAAAGATAAGTGTCGGGAGTGGGAAAAGTCCAGGAGGACAAGTGTGAAAGTGGGAAAAGTATCTCAAATGAGGGCAGGAAAAGCAGAAATTGATGAGAAATGCAGGAAATGATTTTCGGGAGTGGGAAGAGAACGGAGATAGAAGGAATCAGAGTGTCGGGATTGGGAAAAGAGAAGGAATTAGGTAAAGAGAGTGTCGGGAGTGGGAAGAGAAGGAATGAGAGTGTCGGGAGTGGGAAAAGAGAAGGAATTAGGTAAAAGAGTGTCGGGATTGGGAAAAGAGAAGGAATGAGGGGTAAAGAGAGTGTCGGGAGTGGGAAAAGAGAAGGAGTAGAGAAGGAATGAGAGGTAAATAGAGTGGGACATGGGGATGGAAAAGAGAAGGAATGAGAGGTAAAGACTGTCGGCAGTGGGAAAAGATCCTCCCCTCTGAGAAGGAATGAGGGGTAAATCCCCAGAGAATGTCGGGAGTGGGAAAAGAGTGAATGAGAGGTAAAGACTGTCGGCATCCTCCCCCATCCTGCTCACCTCATACTATAGGGTAAAGAGAGTGTTGGGAGTGGTAATGAGGGCTGAAGAGAAGAGATGGATCTGTCGGGAGTGGGAAAAGAGAAAGAGTAAGAAGGAATGAGAGGTAAATAGAGAATGGGGGGAGTGGGAAGAGAAGGAATGAGAGGTAAAAGAGAATGTCGGGAGTGGGAAAAGAAGGAATGAGAGGTAAAAGAGTGTCGGGAGTGGGAAAAGAGAAGGAATGAGGTAAAGAGAGTGTTGGGAGTGGGAAAAGAGAAGGAGAGAGAAGGAATGAGAGTGTCGGGAGTGGGAAAAGAGAAGGAATTAGGTAAAGAGAGTGTCGGGAGTGGGAAAAGTGAAGGAATGAGAGTGTCGGGAGTGGGAAAAGAGAAGGAGAGAGAAGGAATGAGAGGTAAAGAGTGTCGGGAGTGGGAAAAAGAAGGAATGAGAGGTAAAGAGAGAGTGTCGGGAGTGGGAAAAGAGAAGGAATGAGAGGTAAAGAGTGTGTCGGGAGTGGGAAAAGAGGAGAGAGAAGGAATGAGGTAAAGAGTGTCGGGATTGGGAAAAAGAAGGAATGAAGGAAGAGAGAGTGTCGGGAGTGGGAAAAGAGAAGGAGGGAGAAGGAATGAGAGGTAAAGAGAGTGTCGGGAGTGGGAAAAGAGAAGGAGAGAGAAGGAATGAGAGGTAAAGAGAGTGTCGGGAGTGGGAAAAGAGAAGGAGAGAGAAGGAATGAGAGGTAAAGAGAGTGTCGTGAGTGGGAAAAGAGAAGGAATGAGCAGTTAAGAGAGAGTGTTGGGAGTGGGGAGTGGGAAAAGAAGGAATGAGAGGTAAAAGAGAGTGTCGGGAGTGGGAAAAGAGAAGGAATGAGAGGTAAAGAGAGAGTGTTGGGAGTGGGAAAAAGAAGGAATGAGAGGTAAAAGAGAGTGTCGGGAGTGGGAAAAGAGAAGAATGAGAGGAAGGAAGAGAGTGTCGGGAGTGGGAAAAGAGGAGGAAGTAGGTGAATGAAGGAAAGAGTGTCGGGAGTGGGAAAAGAGAAGGAATGTGAGGAAGTGTTGGGAGAGGAAAAGAGAAGCAATGTGAGGTAGTGTTGGGAGTGGGAAAAGAGAAGGAAAGAGAGTGTCGGGAGTGGGAAAAGAGAAGGAGAGAGAAGGAATGAGAGGTAAAGAGAGAGTGTCGGGAGTGGGAAAAGAGAAGGAATGAGAAGGAATGAGAAAGAGAGAGTGTCGGGAGTGGGAAAAGAGAAGAGAAGAGAAGGAATGAGAGTGTCGGGAGTGGGAAAAGAGAAGGAATTAGGTAAAGAGAGTGTCGGGATTGGGAAAAGAGAAGGAATGTGAGGTAGTGTTGGGAGTGGGAAAAGAGAAGCAATGAGAGGTAGTGTTGGGAGTGTCGGGAGTGGGAAAAGAGAAGGAGAGAGAAGGAATGAGAGGTAAAGAGAGTGTCGGGAGTGGGAAAAGAGAAGGAGAGAGAAGGAATGAGAGGTAAAGAGAGTGGCGGGAGTGGGAAAAGAGAATGGTAATGAGAGTGGGAAAGAGAGGTAAAGAGAGTGTCGGGAGTGGGAAAAGAGAAGGAGTGTCGGGATGAGAAGGAATGAGAGGTAAAGATAGTGTCGGGATTGGGAAAAGAGAAGGAATGAGAGGTAGTGTTGGGAGTGGGAAAAGAGAAGGAATGAGAGTGTCGGGAGTGGGAAAAGAGAAGGAATGAGAGGTAAAGAGAGAGTGTCGGGAGTGGGAAAAGAGGAGAGAGAGAAGGAATGAGAGTGTCGGGAGTGGGAAAAGAGAAGGAATTAGGTAAAGAGAGTGTCGGGATTGGGAAAAGAGAAGGAATGTGAGGTAGTGTTGGGAGTGGGAAAAGAGAAGCAATGTGAGGTAGTGTTGGGAGTGGGAAAAGAGAAGGAATGAGAGTGTCGGGAGTGGGAAAAGAGAAGGAGAGAGAAGGAATGAGAGGTAAAGAGAGTGTCGGGAGTGGGAAAAGAGACAGAATGTGAGGTAATGTTGGGAGTGGGAAAAGAGAAGGAATGAGAGTGTCGGGAGTGGGAAAAGAGAAGGAGAGAGAAGGAATGAGAGGTAAAGAGAGTCGGGAGTGGGAAAAGAGAAGGAATGAGAGGTAAGGAGAGAGTGTCGGGTGTGGTAAAAGAAGGAATGAGAGGTAAAGAGAGAGTGTCGGGAGTGGGAAAAGAGAAGGAATGAGGTAAAGAGTGTCGTGATTGGGAAAAGAGAAGGAATGAGAGGTAGTGTTGGGAGTGGGAAAAGAGAAGGAATGAGAGTGTCGGGAGTGTGAAAAGAGAAGGAGAGAGAAGGAATGAGAGCTAAAGAGTGTCGGGAGTGGGAAAAGAGGAGAGAGAAGGAATGAGAGGTAAAGAGTGTCGGGAGTGGGACAAGAGAAGGAATGAGAGGTAAAGGTAGAGTGTCGGGAGTGGGACAAGAGAAGGGGAGAGAAGGAATGTGAGGTAAAGACAGTGTCGGGAGTGGGAAAAGAAGGAATGAGAGGTAAAGAGAGTGTCGGGAGTGGGAAAAGAGAAGGAGAGAGAAGGAATGAGAGTGTTGGGAGTGGGAAAAGAGAAGGAATTAGGTAAAGAGAGTGTCGGGAGTGGGAAAAGAGAAGGAATGAGATTGTCGGGAGAGGGAAAAGAGAAGGAGAGAGAAGGAATGAGAGGTAAAGAGAGAGTGTCGAGAGTGGGAAAAGAGACGGAGAGAAGGAATGAGAGGTAAAGACAGTGTCGGGAGTGGGAAAAGAAGGAATGAGGTAAAGAGAGAATGTCGGGAGTGGGAAAAGAAGGAATGAGGTAAAGAGAGAATGTCGGGAGTGGGAAAAGAAGGAATGAGAGGTAAAGAGAGTGTCGGGAGTGGGAAAAGAGAAGGAATGAGAGGTGAAGAGAGTGTCTGGAGTGGGAAAAGAGAAGGAATTAGGTAAAGAGAGTGTCGGGAGTGGGAAAAGAGAAGGAATGAGATTGTCGGGAGAGGGAAAAGAGAAGGAGAGAGAAGGAATGAGAGGTAAAGAGTTTTGGGAGTGGGAAAAGAGAAGGAGAGACAAGGAATGAGAGGTAAAGAGAGTGTCGGGAGTCGTAAAAGAGAAGGAATGAGAGGTAAAGAGAGAATGTCGGGAGTGGGAAAAGAAGGAATGAGAGATAAAGACAGAGTGTTGGGAGTGGGAAAAGACTGATGAGGAGATAGTGGTGTTAGCGGTATATGTCGAGAGAGAGAATCCTCTGTGTGCTTTGTCATAGGTTGTGGTGATGTATAGAGGATTTATTTGGCTCATCAAATGGCCTTTACACACATACTCACACGCTGTTGCACTCACACACTGACACGTATGTATACACTCACACAGCTCAACAGTCTTAATCCTGCTGCCATAGCTGCACCTACACTGTTTATTATATATTGACTTGTGACTATTGCTCTGTTGCTAAGTAGGTATTTTCCAAGCATGTGAAAATTAATCTGTGCCCCTGTGACCAAGACTATCAAGTAGGGCTGAGAAAGGCTAAGGACGTTCAGAAGTTTGGGGTCACTTAGAAAAGTCCTTGTTTTTGAAAGAAAAGCACATTTTTTGCCCACTGAAATAACATCAAATTGGTCCGAAATACAGTGTAGACATTGTTAAATTTGTAAATGACTATTGTAGCTGGAAAAGGCAGATTTTAAATGGAATATCTATATAGGCGTACAGAGGCCCATTATCAGCAACCATCACTCCTGTGATCCATTGGCATGTTGTGTTAGCTAATCCAAGTTTATCATGTTAAAAGGCTAATTGATCATTAGAAAACCTGTTTGCAATTATGTTAGCACAGCTTAAAACTGTTGTTCTGATTAAAGCAGCAATAAAACTGCCATTCTTTAGACTAGTTGAGTATCTGGAGCATCAGATTAGAGGGTTAGAAGGTCAAAATGGCCAGAAACGAATAACTTTCTTCTGAAACTCGTCAGTCAAACTGGCTCTAACCAGAATATAAAGAGGAGTGGGAGGTCCCAGTGCACAACTGAGTTATTTTAATGGACCAGAAAATTTGTTTCTTTCTAAAACAAGGACATTTCTAAGTGACCCCAATCTTCTGAATGGGAGTGCAACTAGATCGATTTTCCACCAATCACTACTATCAAGTGTTGTCCATCTATGCTTTGTTCTACAGTAATTGGTACAAAAACATACATTTTTTTTGGGGGGGGGCTGGAGGGAGCTGTGTGGGTTGTGAATTGAACCAATTATACAGTAAGTAGTTATCTGACTAAACCCTGTTATCTCTCTCTCAGGTTCACCCTGTAGTGAAAGAGGGGAGGGAACGAAGAAGGGGTGTCTTGAAGAGCTCAGGAGTATCCCTGTAAGTCCCTTCCAATCCCTACTTCCTATGTAGGAGTGTGTGAAAGGCATGTGTATATCATCTCTCTCTCTGCAGGCTAACACGATGGTCCAGTGGAAGGAGGAGTTTAAGAAGAGGTCCAGGGTAACGTGTCCTGGCTCAGGCTGCTGGTTAGAGTTCCCCAGCATCTATGGTCTCAAATACCACTACCAACGCTGCCAGGGGGTGAGACACCACATCATCTCTCTCCTTGCCCACATCGTCCCTCCTCATCCCCTCCGTTTTTTTCCATCTGTCCCCCACTATCTCCGATATATTTATTTATAACACCTGTTGAATTAGATTTTGTACTTTAGATATATCAATATCTTTCTCTATTTGACCTCCTCCCTCTTTCTTCCTATGTCTCTCAGGTGACCCTAACAGAGAGGTTGAGTCATGGCTGTCCGGACTGTAAGGCGGTGTTTGCCACTAAGTTCAGCCTCCAAAAGCACAAGCTGTGGAACCACCCTGCTGACATTGAGACCAAGGTTGAGCCCAAACTACATAAGACCCCCGTGAAGGGGACCGCCAAGAAAAGGTGACATGATTTTCACCGCAAGACATACAGCTTACCTACATACGGATTAGATTGTACCAATGTGTCTTCTCTGTCCAGGCCTATGGAGAACACTCCACTGTTGCCTGTGTTCTTCAAAGTCAAAAAGACCCAGGAGGTGTCTAGTCCCACCCAGAACGGGGAGTGTGCCCCCCAGAGGGGAGAGAGGAAACAGCACCCACAACCCCATTCCCCTCAGCAGCAGGCCTCCTCATCTGACACCTCCCCCAACACCCCGGGGGGCAGCGAGAGCGAAGATGAGGGGAGCAGTCTACTCTCACCATACCCCAATAAAGACCATGAGAGGACAAGGCACAGTAAGATTCAAATATGTTGACGATTAGGATCTGTTTTGTTAGAGCCCGACCGATCTTATCAGCCAATATTAGCCTTACACAGAAATGTCAGTCTTTTAAAATCAAATCAAATCAAATTTTATTTGTCACATACACATGGTTAGCAGATGTTAATGCGAGTGTAGCGAAATGCTTGTGCTTCTAGTTCCGACAATGCAGTAATAACCAACAAGTAATCTAACTAACAATTCCTAATCTACTGTCATATACACAGTGTAAGGGGATAAAGAATATGTACATAAGGATATATGAATGAGTGATGGTACAGAGCAGCATAGGCAAGATACAGTAGATGGTATCGAGTACAGTATATACATGTGAGATGAGTATGTAAACGAAGTGGCTTAGTTAAAGTGGCTAGTGATACATGTATTACATAAGGATGCAGTCGATGATATAGAGTACAGTATATAGGTATGCATATGAGATGAATAATGTAGGGTAAGTAACATTATATAAGGTAGCATTGTTTAAAGTGGCTAGTGATATATTTACAACATTTTCCATCAATTCCCATTATTAAAGTGGCTGGAGTTGAGTCAGTGTCAGTGTGTAGGCAGCAGCCACTCAATGTTTTATACATATATATATTATTTATACTGCTCAAAAAAAATAAAGGGAACACTTAAACAACACAATGTAGCTCCAAGTCAATCACACTTCTTTGAAATCAAACTGTCCACTTAGGAAGCAACACCGATCAACAATACATTTCACATGCTGTTGTGCAAATGGAATAGACAACAAGAAATTATAGACAATTAGACAATTAGACAATTAGCAAAACACCCCCAATAAAGGAGTGGTTCTGCAGGTGGTGACCACAGACCCCTTCTCATTTCCTATGCTTCCTGGCTGACGTTTTGGTCACTTTGAATGTTGGCGGTGCTTTCACTCTAGTGGTAGCATGAGACGGAGTCTACAACCCACACAAGTGGCTCAGGTAGTGCAGCTCATCCAGGATGGCACATCAATGCGAGCTGTGGCAAGAAGGTTTGCTGTGTCTGTCAGCGTAGTGTCCAGAGCATGGATGCGCTACCAGGAGACAGGCCAGTACATCAGCAACAACCCAGCAGCAGGACCGCTACCTCCGCCTTTGTGCAAGGAGCAGCATGAGGAGCACTGCCAGAGCCCTGCAAAATTACCTCCAGCAGGCCACAAATGTGCATGTGTCTGCTCAAACGGTCAGAAACAGACTCCATGAGGGTGGTATGAGGGCCCAACTTCCACAGGTGGGGGTTGTGCTTACAGCCCAACACCGTGCAGGATGTTTGGCATTTGCCAGAGAACACCAAGATTGGCAAATTGGCAACTGGGGCCCTGTGCTCTTCACAGATGAAAGCAGGTTCACACTGAGCACATGTGACAGACGTGACAGAGTCTGGAGATGCCGTGGAGAACATTCTGCTGCCTGCAACATCCTCCAGCATGAGCGGTTTGGCAGTGGGTCAGTGGGGTGGCATTTCTTTGGGGGGCCGCACAGCCCTCCATGTGCTCGCCAGAGGTAGCCTGACTGCCATTAGGTACTAAGATGAGATCCTCAGACCCCTTGTGAGACCATATGCTGGTGCGGTTGGCCCTGGGTTCCTCCTAATGCAAGATGCAATGCTCGACCTCATGTGGCTGGAGTGTGTTTTTGATGCTATGGACTGGCCCGTCCGTTTCCCAGACCAGAATATTTCGTTCATTCAGATCTAGGATGTGTTATTTTAGTGTTCCCTTTATTTTTTTGAGCAGTGTATATATATTTATGGCATAAGACTCAAATAAACAAAGTCAAAGATGGCTGTGCACATTGCCCAGAAAATATCAACTTTGCTTGGTCACTTTTCAGCATATTACAAATGTGCTTGTTACAGTGTCTACAAGAACTGGAGCACATGACTCGACAGGTTGTTTACAGTTTTTGACCAATCACAAAGGAAATAAAAATGTTTTCACCTCACAGATCATCAGCTGAGTCTACTGCCGAGCCTAACTCTAGTGTGAACAGGGTTGACAGAAATGGTTGAAACTATTTTAGTGGGGATTGTGAGGGTGTAGGGTTTTCAGGTGCATGGGGGGTGGAATTGGGGAAAGGTATCGTGGAGGGTTATGATAGAGGAAATATTACTATAGGGGGCAAAAACAGGGAAGAAGTTCATAAAATGAATAAAAATTGAACCCTGGGCTCCATTTCTGAAATAAAACAAAAATAAAATGATGTACTCAACTTTTGTTATTCCTTGATTTGTAATGCATTCTCGCAATGATGTTTTATCATTTGGCTAAATGGTTGTTGGCTAGGAAAAATATGATTTGATTATTTCAATCAAATCTGTAAGAACATACATCCTTTAAAAGTTCCATCATACTGCAGCACGGCTTGCGGGCTGCTGCAACACTTCTGTGGCACGTTACTTATTTGTCAGCCATTTTTTTTTTCAGTTTTTTTTTTTTTACCTTTATTTTACTAGGCAAGTCAGTTAAGAACAAATTCTTATTTTCAATGACGGCCTAGGAACAGTGGGTTAACTGCCTGTTCAGGGGCAGAACGACAGATTTGTACCTTGTCTGCTCGGATTTGAAGCGTTTGATAGACTTTCATATTGGCATTACCAGAGAATTTAAAACATTTTTTTGTAACAACATAGTATATGGGATTGATTTGAATTAATTTGTCTGAATTAATTTGATTAATATTATGGTGTTTCTCTTCCGAGAATGGATGGATGTAATGGAAAATATGGCGCTGTACAATGTAACGGTCGGGAGTAGGCTACAGCATAAGAGGATTGGCGGATTCTAAATTAATATCTAAGGGGTATAATATTTCCACACCCTAATTGTAGTGTAACCAAACTTTCAGTTGAACGTAATTGCTCTTTGCCTTCTCTACTTCTCTACCAGAAGTTAATGCTGTTAACATTAGTTAGCACAACAAATTACTAGTTAGTTAGATATTTTCGACTTTGGGTGTGTTCTTAAATTAAATATGTAGTGGCTGAGCTCATAAGATAAGAGTAGGGTTGGGCGATATGGACAAAACATATCACAGTATTTAAAAAATGAAATGAATGGTATTTCTAGTTTTGGAATAATACAAGTTCTACATTTGCTTTATGAGTAGTGGGTGCTTTATGAGTAGTGAGTGATCCTAGGGTGCTTCATGAGTAGTGAGTGATCCTAGGGTGCTTCATGAGTAATGAGTGATCCTAGGGGGATTTATGAGTAGTGAGTGATCCCAGGGGGCTTTATCAGTAGTGAGTGATTCCAGGGGGCTTTATGAGTAGTGAGTGATCATAGGGTGGCAACACACACATTCTAAGTGGTTTAAATGAGTCTTTCTCCTTCTTCTTATTTTCTACTGTTCAATTCAACTTCATCCAAAACACATTTCAACACTTTTATAATTTCTGCATTTCATGCACTCAATTGAGGTGGAAAAAGTACCCACTTGTCATACTTGATTAAAAGTAAAGATACCTTAATAGAAAATTACTAGTAAAAGTAAAATTTACCCAGTAAAATACTACTTGTGTAAAAGTATTTGGTTTTAAATATACTTACGTATCAAAAGTAAATCCTAAAACATACTTAAGTATCAAAAGTAGGAGTATAAATAATTTCAAATTCCTTATATTAAGCAAACCAAATGGCACCATTTCCTTCTTTTTTTACGGATAGCCAGGAGCACACTCCAACACGCAGACATAATTCACAAAATAAATATTTGTGTTTAGTGAGTCCTCCAGATCAGAGGCAGCAGATGACCAGTGATGTTCTCTTGACAAGTGCGTGAATTGGACCATTTTCCTTTCCTGCTAAGCATTCAAAATGTGAGTACTTTTAGGTGTCAGGGAACATGCATGGAGTAAAAAGTACAGTATTTTCTTTAGAAATGTGGTGAAGTAAAAATAAAAGTTGTCAACAATAATAATAGTAAAGTACAGGTAACAAAAAATTACTGAAGTAGTACTTGAAAGTATTTTGACTTAAGCACTTTACACCACTGCTTAATTGAGAACTTCCACACTGCCACGTAGGGCTGGACGATGTGGGCAAATAATTGCGATTTGACTTCCGAATTTGAGCAAAACTGTTGGAATCATGGAAATAGTATAACTATTCTACTTCAATATTTAGAATATAATAGTGGGAACTTTAAATACAGTGTTGTTTGACATTACAACAAATGAAAATGCCAGGGAAAAGTTATTGTGACAGGGTAGGAACTAAAGTGCAGATGTGTTTCCTAGTAGACCCTATAAGCTTTGGCTACGTTGTGTGTTTTCTCTTAGCTACTTCATGTCCCTGCATCAATACCGGTATATCATAAAATACGGTATACCACCCAGCCGTAATTCAGAGCGTTGTCAGTTTTTAAATTCAGACCGTTTCGCTCTCGAAGTGCACACTAGACGTTCGGGCTGAGGAGTAGGGTTGATTTGAACGTTATGGCCTTACAACTGCAGTCAAGCACCCAATCTAGTGTTGGCTAGCTTGCTAGATACTTCCAGACACAAATGAGACCACTCTGACCATTTTACTCACCCTAGCAGAGCATGTTAGGCAGTTTTCATGTTAACCAGAGCGCTGGTGACTGTGCTGCTGGAAACAATTTAATTACGTGTTTTTGCCGACATTTACTGACACAGGCCATATTCACCAGGTGAGTGCTGGTAAATTCATTATTCTGTGCTCTGGTACACTCAGCCTAGAATGCTCTGAAATCGGAGTAGATAGCCAGAGCGAATTTGCGAAAGTGCCCAAATGTCCATTGAGAACGTACAACAAGTATACCATTTAGCTAAGCTAAGAATGATGGGAATTATCAAGTCAATAAACGTTGGGTAGTTAGATAGCCTATAGTTAATATACTGGCAAGTTTGATATATAATTACTAACGTTAGGTAGGTAGCTAACATACCGGTACATAAAAAATCAACAACAACCAAAAATCCAATGTTATTTGTCACAAACACATGGTAAGCAGATGTTAATGCGAGTGTAGCGAAATGCTTGTGCTTCTAGTTCCAACAATGCAGTAGTAACCAACAAGTAATCTAACCTAACAATTCCAAAACTACTACCTTATACACACAAGTGTAAAGGGATGAAGAATACAGTGGGGCAAAAAAGTATTTAGTCAGCCACCAATTGTGCAAGTTCTCCCACTTAAAAAGATGAGAGAGGCCTGTAATTTTCATCATAGGTACACTTAACCTTTACAGACAAAATTAGATTTTTTTTCTCCAGAAAATCACATTGTAGGATTTTTAATTAATTTATTTGCAAATTATGGTGGAAAATAAGTATTTGGTCAATAATACTCAATAACAAAAGTTTATCTCAATACTTTGTTATATAACCTTTGTGGCATTGGCAAGTCTTCACAAGGTTTTCACACACTGTTGCTGGTATTTTGGCCCATTCCTCCATGCAGATCTCCTCGAGAGCAATGATGTTTTGGGGCTGTTGCTGGGCAACACAGACGTTCAACTCCCTCCAAAAATTTTCTATGGGGTTGAGATCTGGAGACTGGCTAGGCCACTCCAGGACATTGAAATGCTTCTTACAAAGCCACTCCTTCGTTGCCCGGGTGGTGTGTTTGGGATCATTGTCATGCTGAAAGACCCAGCCATGTTTCATCTTCGATTGTTTTTCAACCAGTCCACAAATTTATGGTTTATTAACAAACTATAGTTTTGGCAAGTCGGTAAGGACAATTCCAGTGGGTCAGAAGTTTTACATATGTGTATGTTAACTTCTGACCAACTGGAATTGTGATACAGTGAATTAAGTTAAATAATCTGTCTGTAAACAATTGTTGGAAAAATTACATGCACAAAGTAGATTGACTGTGCCTTTAAACAGCTTGGGAAATTCCAGAAATTATGTCATGGCTTTAGAAGCTTCTGATAGGCTAATTAAAATATTTTGAGTCAACTGGAGGTGTACCTGTGGATGTATTTCAAGGCCTACCATCAAACTCAGTGCCTCTGCTTGACATCATTGGAAAATAAACAGAAATCAGCAAAGACCTCAGAAAACAATTGTAGACCTCCAAAAGTCTGTTTCATCCTTGGGAGCAATTTCAAAACACCTGAATGTGCCACATTCATCTGTACAAACAATAGTACGCAAGTATAAACACCATGGGAACACGCAGCCGTCATACCGCTCATGTCGCCAAGAGATGAACGTACTTTGGTGCGAAAAGTGCAAATCAATCCCAGAACAACAACAAAGGACCTTGTGAACATATTGGAGGAAACAGGTACAAAAGTAGCTATATCCACAGATAAATGAGTCCTATAATCGACAAAACCTGAAAGGCCGCTCAGCAAGAAGAAGCCACTGCTCCAAAACCACCATAAAAAAGCAGACTACGGTTTGCAACTGCACATTGGGACAAAGATCATACTTTTTGGAGAAATGTCCTCTGGTCTGATGAAACAAAAATATAACTGTTTGGCTATAATGACCATTGTTATGTTTTGAGGAAAAATGGGGAGGCTTGCAAGTCGAAGAACACCATCCCAACTGTGAAGCATGGGGGTGGCAACATCATGTTGTGGGGGTGCTTTGCTGCAGGAGGGACTGGTGCACTTCACAAAATAGACGGCATCATGCGGAAGAAAAATTATGTGGATATATGGAAGCAACATCTCAAGACATCAGTTAAGTTAAAGCTTGGTCGCAAATGGTCTTTCAAATGGACAATGACCCCAAGTATACTTCCAAAGTTGTGGCTTAAGGTTCTAGTGTTTGTTGCATTGTGAGGGTGAAGTTAGAAGTTCAGTGGACATGGGGGCCCATGTGTTTGACGGTTTATTGCTCTCTGTTCTCCTCTTGAGCCAGGACGGAAGCAGAAAACTCCTAAGAAGTTCACTGGAGAGCAACCCTCTATCTCGGGGACGTTCGGACTGAAAGGTAGATCCTCAGCTTATCTCTTCTCACAGCTTCTCTCACTCATGCTTGAAGTAAAATTAGGGGGAACTCACTCACCAGACCACCACTGGGTCATTTTGGTTGACTACACTCTTAGATAAAGAGGTGCGATTGATAACCGCAAATGGGTTCTTTGATAGGAGAACCCTTTGAAGAACCCTTTTTGGTTGTAGGTATAACCCTTTTTGGTTCCACGTAGAACTCTTTCCACATTGGGTTCTACATGGAACCCAAAATAGTTCTTCCTGGATCCAAAAAATGGTTATCCTATGGGGACAGCCAAAAACCTTTTGGAACCCTTTTTTTCAAAGAGAGTCCCCCATCCACTTTGTTTGTCTTAGTGGTCTCTCTCTCTCTCTCTCTCTCTCTCTCTCTCTCTCTCTCTCTCTCTCTCTCTCTCTCTCTCTCTCTCTCTCTCTCTTTCTCTCTCTGTCTCTCTCTCTCTCTCTCTCTCTGTTAATGTGTTTGAACTGTCGAGGTATTCATATCATGACTCAATGAGTCAGTCTCATACTCTCATTCTGACACATTTTCTATCTTAACACCACTTTTTGAAGCTCAGTGACTCACACAGCACGACTCTCTTTCTATATGTTTCTCTCGTTACAACTCTCTCCCTCTTGTTCATTTTTATTGTTCATGAATCTGCATTTCTCCTTATCCTCTTAGTCAGCATCATCCTCTCTCTCTTTCCCTCCCTCTCTCTATCATTTTACATCCACACTCATTTCCCCCCATGAAATGCAGCTGATAAATAAATGGTATTACTCTGTAATTCTCCTGGTGTCATACTGCTCAGCCTAACTTAATCTCTCCAGTCCCAGCTTCTATTGAACTTGACTCTGACTGTAAATGTCATGAGCTCTGATGACCTTTTTCACTTCACTGAACCTGACCTATGCACTCATATACACACCACTGGGGGCAAATGGAATGGCATCAGAAACATTGAAACTATGGAAACCATGTGTTTGATGTTGTTGATAACTTTCCACCTATTCTTCTCCAGCCATTACCACGTGCCCGTCCACCCCAATTAAGGTGCCACCAACATCCTTTGGTACACAGTCACACACTCTGTATGTTCCAGGTATGAACAAGGTAGAGGAGAAGTTGAAGGCTGGTCGAGGGAAGAGATTAGAGGGGGGTCTGTTCAGCGAGGAGCCCCAGAGGAAGCACCCTGGTCCAGCCTCCAGGAGAGACCTACCACCCCTCACCTCTGGTACTAATATGTCTGTTCTGGACTACTTGTGAATTTATGTTTTTTGACAAGACAAATTCCATCTCCTAAATGATTCCCTGGTACACACGTGAGACCACTTTGTGTGATACATTTTCACAATACAAAGTATTGATCGATTGGATGATTTTTTGGTTGATTGTAGGCCGTCATTGTAAATAAGAATTTGTTCTTAACTGACGTGTCCGGTTAAATAGAGGTCACATTGATTGGTTGATTTATTGATATATCCTCCTGGTACTGCAGCAGAGGCCCAGTGGCAGCATGCCATCTCAGAGGGGGGGGAAGTGGTGTGTCCTACCTGCTCCATTGTCACCAGAAAGACCATCTCGGGCCTCAAGAAGCACATGGAGATCTGCCGAAAGGTGAGTCAATCAAAACAGAGGGTGTTTGGACCAGCAATCTAAATACATCTAAATAGTGCCAATCCTTCCCTTTCATTTGAGATTACAGCCTATATATTTGACTTACTGCTTGTAGCAGGATCCACACAGTATACTGTCTCTGTTCAACTTCTGAAGTATACATTTGACAGAGTTTGATTTGGGGTGAACTGTCTTTAGCCTCCCTCTTCACCATGTGTATCCACTCTAGACACAGTGCCACATCTGGCTTTACTTCCTCTATTTAAAGGATTGTGTTTCACACTCACTGTGGAAACTCTTAAACCCCAATATATCAGTTGACACTTGCCCTAAATAATAATAATTTTCTGTATAATATTATACTTGGTACTATGCCACATCTGTTCTTGATTCTCAAACAATTGTGCTGAATACGAAAACTGACTTGCCCTCTGAGTCAATATCAGTTGCCATATGTTTTTATAGCAACGTCAAGATCAGGGTTGTCAAACTCTTTCCATAAAGGGCCGAGTGTATGCCGTTATTTCCTTTCAATTAAGACCTAGACACTCAAGTTCCTAACTAATCAATGACTTGAATCGATCAATAAAGTACAACGGAGGTGTGAAAACCTGAAGACACTAGGCCCTTGATGGAGATATTATTATTATTATTATTATTATTATATGTTGTATAAGAACAATATATAACGTTTTGATAGTTTGATTCCAAAATATTTTTCATCTGATATTAATGTTCATGGGTCCCTTTATACAGTTGGAGTCGGAAGTTTACATACACTTAGGTTGGAGTCATTAAAACTCGTTTTTCAAAGCTTCTGATAGGCTAATTAAAATCATTTGAGTCAATTGGAGGTGTACCTGTGGATATATTTCAAGGCCTACCTTCAAACTCAATGCCTCTTTGCTTGACATCATGGGAAATCAACAGAAATCAGAAAAGACCTCAGAATTTTCTTTGTAGACCTCCACAAGTCTGGTTCATCCTTGGGAGCAATTTCCAATCACCTGAAGGTACCACGTTCCATCTGTACAAACAATAGTACGCAAGTATAAACCACGCAGCCATCATATCGCTCAGGAAGGAGCTTTCTGTCTCTTAGAGATGAACGTACTTTGTGTGTGAAAAGGTGCAAATCAATCTCAGAACAACAGCAAAGGACCTTGTGAAGATGCTTGAGGAATCCGGTACAAAGGTATCTATATCAACAGTAAAACGAGCCCTATATCAACATAACCTGAAAGACCTCCCAGCAAGGAAGATGCCACTGCTCCAAAACCTCCATAAAAAAAAAGTCAGACTACGGTTTGCAACTGCTCATGGGAACAAAGATCGTACTTTTTGGAGAAATGTCCTCTGGTTCGATAAAGACGATCGTTATATTTGGAGGAAAAATGGGGAGGCTTGCAAGCCGAAGAACATCGTCCCAAACATGAAGCAAGGGGGTGGCAGCATCATGTTGTAGGGGAGCTTTGCTGCAGGTGGGACTGGTGCACTTCACAAATAGACGCCATCACGAGGAAGGAAAATTATTTAGATATATCGAAGCAACATCTCCCAACATCAGTCAGGAAGTTAAAGCTGGTCACAAATGGGTCTCCCAAATGGACAATGACCCCAAGCATACTTCCAAAGTTGTGGCAAAATGGCTTAAGGACAACAAAGTCAAGGTATTGGAGTGGCCAACACAAAGCCCTGACCTCAACCCTATAGAACATTTGTGGGCAGAACTGAAAAAGTGTGTGTGAGCAAGGCCTACAAACCTGACTCAGTTACACCAGCTCTGTCAGGAGGAATGGGCCAAAATTCACCCAACTTATTGTGGGAAGCTTGTGGAAGGCTAACAAAAACATTTGACCCTTGTTCAACAATTTAAAGGCAATGCTACCAAATGTATGTAAACTTCTGACCCACTGGGAATGTGATGAAAGAAATAAAAGCTGACGTATATCATTCTCTCTACTATTATTCTGACATTTCACATTCTTAAAATAAAGTGGTGAACCTAACTGACCTAAGACAGGGAATTTGTACTGGGATTAAATGTCAGGAATTGTGAGAAACTGAGTTTAAATGTATTCGGCTATAGTGTATGTACTCTTCTGTATGTGTATGAATTATGGTTGTTCTCATACTTTTAAAACATTTACTTTCGAGGTGCTTTAAAGGGAAGCATTCTACAAGGTAATTTAAGTAAAACTCTCTGTATAAACCCCACATATATGATCCGTTTACAAACATTTCCTCTTTGAACATTTAGATTTTGGATGCTATGATTTTGTTTCTAATTTGGGTCTAGCTACCTCCATTGAAATTGCCATGGTAACAACACTAGCTGCAGCATCATTGGCTGGACATAATGATTTTGAACTTTGATTTGATTTTGACCCTTGTGTAGTCTTAACGTTCTGTATTACTTCCCTTGTCCTCAGGGTAAAAAATGACCCGCTTTCAGTAAACCACAAAAATATAGCAGCTTAATTGAATTTTAAACCCCAAATCTATTTTCCATGAAGAAACAACCTGTCATTTGTCACAGACTTTGTGAATATCTGGATTTTCCCTCTTCGCAATGCAGAAAAACTGCATATATGTGTGGACATGTGTGGACACCACTCATTTTTATTAAAACACACCTGTCATAATTGTTTTCTTTACTAAAGTAGAGGTTTATTATTATTGCTAAAGGTACTGCATAAGTGTCAACATGTTTTGTTGTTGCAAGAGATAGCACTTGTATAGCAAAAATGTGCAGAAAGTAGTTTTGAATGCATTTTATGAAAGGGAAACAATAAGTCTTCTTTGGCAACATAGTGATATGTTCTTATATATTGTACAATGAGGAATTCAACTACAAAATGCTAGTTTTGACCATTGCTCCCACCCACAAGATGTATAAACAACAATAAATCAGAATAAAATGAGATATGAAATAAAAAAACAAGATATAAATAAATAAGATAGATACAAAAACATGAAGAACAT
The DNA here is from genome assembly GCF_036934945.1 of Oncorhynchus masou masou. Taxonomy (NCBI): domain Eukaryota; kingdom Metazoa; phylum Chordata; class Actinopteri; order Salmoniformes; family Salmonidae; genus Oncorhynchus; species Oncorhynchus masou. The sequence goes on along the minus strand of NC_088228.1, from coordinate 44,234,022 downwards.
AACTCAATCAACTCTAATTAGCACATGTAGGACAGTATGCAGATGTATTTCTCACATGTGCAGCACATAGTATTTGTTTTACAGTCCTTCTTTGGGGGGCAGAATTGGCATCTCTTCCTCTTGCCTGCCCCAGCTGCAGCATCAGGTGGATCAGGACAAGATTCAGCCCCCTGAAAAGCTTTCACAAGCGCTGCAGAGGCTGCTGTGGAGGGAGGCACTCCCTTCTTTGAATTTGTGAGGTTACAAGTGCCTTTCCCAGCTGCTTGAGGGAACATCCTCTTCTTGATCCGCTTATCAGGCATCCAGGTATGGTTGATCTTGTTCCATATCACTAAGGCATTGTATGAGGACACATCAATGATGTTATAGAAGATGACCAGGGGCCAGCGGGAAATCATCCTCCTGCAGCTGTAAGTTCCAATCACCTTGTCCAGGTTGTCCACACCTCCTTTGTTGTGGTTGTAGTCCAGTGATCGTGAGGACAGGAAGCCAGCCATCATCCTGATCTCAGCCGTTTTGTGCTCAGGAGGACCACATTCTTGTTCCTCTTTGGGAGGTAAGAAACTAGAGTGGTGGGGGTGAAGGCAAACTTTGAGAAGGTCCCCCTTGTTGCGAGGAGTGCAGGGGGAGCTTAGGCTTGTTCTTTCGAACTGTGATATTCCTATTCAGGAGCTGCTGGCTGAGGTCATTAGAGGTGAGGAAATGGTCACGTGACATTGTGCAGTTCATCTCAGTTCATCTTTCACATCAAGCACAACCCGCATCCCCTGGCTCTTCTTCGTGCCTCCACTGGTCGGCTTCCCTGTGTAGACTTGGATCTTCCAGGCGTATCTGTATTGCTCATCCACTGTTACTTCAGGCCCAGGGTTAATGAGGCATGACAGACACTCCACCCACTTCTCCCAGACCTCTCTTAAGGCCGCCAGTTTGTCTCTCACACATCTTGCAGGTCTTGACTCACCGTTTTCAAATCGTGGCATTATTGAGAAAGTGTGAAAGACTTTCAGTGGCATCGTGGCACGAATCCCCCTTCCACCCTCTGCATCCCAGAGACTACATGTAGCCTCGCCTCGGGACCTATACACACCCTCTGCATCCCAGAGACGACATGTAGCCTCGCCTCGGGACCTATACACACTCTGCATCCCAGAGACCACATGTAGCCTCGCCTCGGGACCTATACACACCCTCTGCATCCCAGAGACTACATGTAGCCTCGCCTCGGGACCTATACACACCCTCTGCATCCCAGTGTCTACATGTAGCCTCGCCTCGGGGCCTATACACACCCGCTAATATGAGCAGCCCTATGTAGGCACGCAGGTCACTCTCATCCATCCTTTTCCAGTTGTCTCCATGTTTACGGAAACCCTGCAAATGGTCATCTCCAGGATGATTTGTTTCGATGGCCGTTGTGATGAAGATGTAGAATGTTGAGGTGATGTCCTGGGCAACTGCATGTCTTGTAGGCCCTGGGGTCATCCTTATGACATTTTGTGCTGCCTTCCTGCCCTGGTTGTCATATGGTGACAAGGACCATGTTATTTGACTATATTCTGGGCAAAAATCTCCTTTAGCTTGGGGGATTTCTTCTTCATCTGAGAATGATGCATCGTGCTCTGTGTTGTATTCTTCCCTATCTTCTTCTTCAGATACCTCCTCCTCTTCTAAATCATTGTTTCCTTATTCCACCTGGACATCTGAAAAAATCTGATCTCTGACCTGTTGGGCATTGAAACATGCACTCATGGCTTCAGCAAAGAGGGAACTAGGAGGACTGTCATCTGCACCACCTTTATACCCTCGGACTGCATTCCCCATTAGTAGACAATGCTTTCAAGAAATGTTTATTTTGTCAGATTGTTTTTATTTTGTCTGTGAACTTGAGTCATGTGTGTGGTCATGGAGGGGAGATGCTGCTCATGCACAATAACGTTTTAGTTTTGTCTGTGTTCAATCAGTAGAACACATCTCAATTTCTCATTGTGTGTGTGTGTCTTTGTGGTTTTTGTGGTGTGTAAATGATTTTAAAAGATGCCGGGTCACAAATGACCCTAAGACAGTCTTTGTACCCTGCTGGTGTACTGTACAGCTTCCATGGAAATATGAACAAAGGCTTTCACTTTTTCTAATGTTGGGGTCACTCTAGGAAAAGAAATCAAATTTCAAGTAGAAAACATATCATTTCGGGGGTTTTCTCTGCTGTTAAACATAGTGGTGGTCATTTTTGACCATTAAGACAACACAGGGGTTAAGATTGCAGTAAAGGGAGTGAAAGCTCTCACTTCTCAATATTAATCCAAATTACCATGAAACGTTCTCAAGTCGCCATAGTGGTGCCCTAAAGTGGCTAACTACTATTTAGTCTAAATTACACTATAGTGCCTGGAAATACGATGACATTGCTAAAGTAGTCAAATATCTAGTAGGAAATCTTTGCCAGCATTATCATGTCATCAAATTTGTTTCAGACAGATGGTAATGTTGTCATTAGCTAGCAAAGTTTGTCAAAAATAGCTAGAAATGCTCATGTTAGCTAGCTAAAATCCAGTGCCACCCCCCCAAAAAATCTTAGCCATCTAGCTAATGTTATACTACATCTAAATTCAATTTGACAACATCAAAATGACAAAAGGTTTTCCTAGTAATTATTTGCCTCCTGTTGAATGTCATCGTATTTCAAAGATAATTTAATGCACTTTTGATTAAATCTTCATCAGTGCTCTTTGACAATGCATTGAGTGGAATGCTCAGTCAGACATCAGTCCAAAACGAACATTCAAAGCAATATTGTGACGAAACACGTAAACCATGAATAGGCTTAGGCCTATTAGCTGGCTCTTGTGGATCCATATTGCTGTTGAATACCGGTGAGCTTCCCGTTTCCAGAGCAAAATTATGCCGCAGTAATGCAAAAATAAAAAATATGCAAAAACTGCATAAACCGGACGTATCAACTCTCTGGCTTCAATCATACATTAGACCAGTCACCACAATGCTAGCAGCCTAACATATTTAGACAGAGTCAATGTAAAGTCAAATCACATTTATTTATATATATATATATCCCTTCATACATCATCTGATATCTCAAAGTGCTGTACAGAAACCCAGCCTAAAACCCTAAACAGCAAGCAATGCAGGTGTAGAAGCACGGTGGCTACGAAAAACTCCCTAGAAAGGCCAAAACCTAGGAAAAAACCTAGAGAGGAACCAGGCTATGTGGGGTGGCCAGTCCTCTTCTAGCTGTGCCGGGTGGAGATTATAACAGAACATGGCCAAGATGTTCAAATGTTCATAAATGATCAGCATGGTCAAATAATAATAATCACAGGCAGAACAGTTGAAACTGGAGCAGCAGCACGGTCAGGTGGACTGGGGACAGCAAGGAGTCATCATGTCAGGTAGTCCTGAGGCATGGTCCCAGGGCTCAGGTCCTCCGAGAGAGAGAAAGAGAAAATTAGACAGAGCATACTTAAATTCACACAGGACACCGGATAGGACAGGAGAAGTACTCCAGATCTTTTTTTATTTATTTCAGCTTTATTTAACCAGGTAGGCAAGTTGAGAACAAGTTCTCATTTACAACTGAGACCTGGCCAAGATAAAGCAAAGCAGTTTGACACATACAACGACACAGAGTTACATGGGAGGTAAAGGCAAAAAAAGGCCATGGTGGCAAAGTAAATACAACATAGCAAGTAAAACACTGGAATGGTAGATTTGCAGTGGAAGAATGTGCAAAGTAGAAATAAAAATAATGGGGTGCAAAGGAGCTAAATAAATAAATGAAATAAATACAGTAGGGAAAGAGGTAGTTATTTGGGCTAAATTATAGGTGGGCTATGTACAGGTGCAGTAATCTGTGAGCTGCTCTGACAGTTGGTGCTCAAAGGTAGTGAGGGAGATAACTGTTTCCAGTTTCAGAGATCTTTGTAGTTCGTTCCAGTCAGCAGAGAACTGGAAGGAAAGGCGGCCAAAGAAATAATTGGTTTTGGGAGTGACTAGAGAGATATACCTGCTGGAGCGTGTGCTACAGGTGGGAGATGCTATGGTGACCAGCGAGCTGAGATAAGGGGGGACTTTACCTAGCAGGGTCTTGTAGATGACATGGAGCCAGTGGGTTTGGCGACGAGTATGAAGCGAGGGCCAGCCAACGAGAGTGTACAGGTCGCAATGGTGGGTAGTATATGGGGCTTTGTTGACAAAACGGATTGCACTGTGATAGACTGCATCCAATTTGTTGAGTAGGGTATTGGAGGCTATCCTGTAAATGACATCGCCAAAGTTGAGGATTGGTAGGATGGTCAGTTTTACAAGGGTATGTTTGGCAGCATGAGTGAAGGATGCTTTAGTTGCGAAATAGGGAGCCAATTATAGATTTAACTTTGGATTGGAGATGTTTGATGTGGGTCTGGATGGAGAGTTTACAGTAAGAAGCATTTCAATGTCCTGGAGTGGCCTAGCCAGTCTCCAGATCTCAACCCCATAGAACATCTTTGGACGGAGTTGAAAGTCCGTGTTGCCCAGCAACAGCCCCAAAACATCACTGCTCTAGAGGAGATCTGCATGGAGGAATGGGCCAAAATACCAGCAACAGTGTGTGAAAACCTTGTGAAGACTTACAGAAAACGTTTGACCTCTGTCATTGCCAACAAAGTATTCAGACAAACTTTTGTTATTGACCAAATACTTATTTTCCACCATAATTTGCAAATAAATTCATTAAAAATCGTACAATGTGATTTTCTGGATTTTTTTTTCTTCATTTTGTCTGTCATAGTTGAAGTGTACCTATGATTTAAATTACAGGCCTCTCTCCTATTTTTAAGTGGGAGAACTTGCACAATTGGTGGCTGACTAAATACTTTTTTTGCCCCACTGTATCCACATAATTTTTCTTCCTCGTGATGCCGTCTATTTTGTGAAGTGCACCAGTCCGTCCTGCAGCAAAACACCCCACAACAAGATGCTGCCACCCCCTTGCTTCACGGTTAGGATGGTGTTCCTCGGCTTATAAGCTTCCCCCCTTTTCCTTCAAACATAATGACAGTCATTATGGCCATACAGTTCTATTTTTGTTTCATCGGACTAGAGGACATTTCTCCAAAAAGTACGATCTTTGTCCCCATGTGCAGTTGCAAATCATTTTGGAGCAGTGGCATCTTCCTTGCTGAGCGGCTTTTGTCGATATAGGACTTGTTTTACTCTGCATCTTCAGAAGGTCCTTTGCTGTTGTTCTGGGATTGATTTGCACTTTTCGCACCAAAGTACGTTCATCTCTAAGAGACAGAAAGCGTCTCCTTCCTGAGCGATATGATGGCTGCGTGGTCCCATGGTGTTCATACTTGCGTACTGCTGTTTGTACAGATGAACGTGGGACCTTCAGGTGTTTGGAAATTGCTCCCAAGGATGAACCAGACTCGTGGAGGTCTATAATTTCTTTCTGAGGTCTTGGCTGATTTCTTTTGATTTTCCCATGATGTCAAGCAAAGAAGCAATGAGTTTGAAGGTAGGCCTTGAAATACATCCACAGGTCCACCACCAATTTACTCAAATGATGTCAATTAGCTTCTAAAGCCATGACCTCATTTTCTGGAATTTTCCAAGCTGTTTAAAGGTACAGTCAACTTAGAGTATGTCAACTTCTGACCCACTGGAATTGTGATACAGTGAATTATAAGTGAAATAATCTGTCTGCCAACAATTGTTTGAAAAATGACTTGTGTGATGCACAAAGTAGATGCCCTAACCAACTTGCCAAAACTATAGTTTGTTAACAAGACATTTGTGGAGTGGTAGAAAAACAACCTAAGTATATGTAAACTTCCAACTTCAACTGTATCATGTTTTGGGATATAACTCTTCATTTGCTTTTTATTCATTTGGACTGCTTTCATAAATGCAGTTGTAACCTCTTCATCGGGTTCAGGCCACTAGCGTACTCTGGGGATGAGAATAAGTCAGGCACGCTGTTAGATGCTTCTCTCTGAGGACCCCTCGGGCAGGTCCAGGGGGCCAGTAGACGCAGAGTATTGATTGGAGGGCTGGAGGAATTATGCTGTGGCTGTGTCTCAATACTCTGAAGTAGCTTCCTCTCCTTTAACTGTACCAATCTGAAAACACAGGCTCCAGGCTGTAGGTCAAAACAATCAGGAAAGGTCACAAGGACAAGAAGCCAATTTAGACTATTGAGGTATTCTAGAGCTAAGGCAGTCGGTGCTTATGGCCTGGTGGACAATGTGACTATAAAAGTGACAGTTGTGCCATTAAGGAGTCAGTCACTGTAAAACCTCTTCCTCTGCCAGATAGATCAATATTTGCTTCTTCATTAAAAGGGCTTCTTTCCAGTTATTGGTCTTGATGATTACCTGACAAAGACCATTATAGGTGAAATGGTCCCGTGTCATTAACTCATGTGAAGGTCATGCTGGGGAACAGTGAGCAGAAAGCCCAGAAAGACCTGCCAGTGGATACAAGATATTCACAAGTTAATAGGAATGAATGACCTTTGAGTTACTGTGTGACCTTTGTCCTTTAACCCTGCAGCTCCAGGATGCCCTGAAGTGCCAGCAATGCCAGAAACAGTTCAGGTCCAAGGCAGGACTCAACTACCATACAATGGCTGAGCACAGCAGCGAGGTAAACACACACAAATACAAACACGAACACACACACAACCAAAGTTGAATGATCTACTGATCCCCTAGTCAGAAACTATCCGATCTGAAAGTTACCGTTGGAGTTTAATTTGCAACATGTTACAGCTCTGTTGTGAGTTCCTGGCAAGTAGGCGTGAGGGATTGATTTGGGATTGTGGGTGACAATGGCAGACAATTGAAGGGTTCTTCTGACCTCTATTTTTTGGCGTTTTATAGCTCATCTTATGCTTTTGTTCACATTTTGCCATGAAGCTGAGAGAAAGTTTTGCAGTTTTAAAAGTAACTTCCTGCTAATCTACACATTTTAGGAAGGGGCCCCAGGGCATGTCCCCTGCATGCCCGTTCGGTAATCCGGTCCTGGTCAAACAGGTTACACCTCTGACCCAATGACACCCCTACCTACCTAGAACTGTTGAGTGACCAATATAGACACCTCTGACCCAATGACCCACTACACCTCTACCTACCTAGAACTGTTGAGTGACCAATATAGACACCTCTGACCCAATGACCCACTACACCTCTACCTACCTAGAACTGTTGAGTGACCAATATAGACACCTCTGACCCAATGACCCACTACACCTCTACCTACCTAGAACTGTTGAGTGACCAATATAGACACCTCTGACCCAATGACCCACTACACCTCTACCTACCTAGAACTGTTGAGTGACCAATATAGACACCTCTGACCTAATGACCCACAACACCTCTACCTACCTAGAGTTGTTGAGTGACCAATATAGACACCTCTGACCCAATGACCCACAACACCACTACCTACCTAGAACTGTTGAGTGATCAATATAGACACCTCTGACCTAATGACCCACAACACCTCTACCTACCTAGAACTGTTGAGTGACCAATATAGACACCTCTGACCCAATGACCCACTACACCTCTACCTACCTAGAGTTGTTGAGTGACCAATATAGACACCTCTGACCCAATGACCCACTACACCTCTACCTACCTAGAACTGTTGAGTGACCAATATAGACACCTCTGACCCAATGACCCACTACACCTCTACCTACCTAGAACTGTTGAGTGACCAATATAGACACCTCTGACCCAATGACCCACTACACCACTACCTACCTAGAACTGTTGAGTGACCAATATAGACACCTCTGAACAACAGACACCAAGGGTTTTCAGCGGGAATTAAGTATCACCCGGACATGACATTTTCCAGCCAGGTTCAGCAATTTACCTGTTTTATAGCAGCTCACTTGCATTCACATGGGAGGGGTGGAAATATGTGAGGTGTGTCCTCTTGGAACTCCCCAAAGCCTCAGGCTCATTAGCATAACGCAATGTTAACGATTTCTGAAAATCGCAAATAAAATGAAAATAATGCGTCTGCTCTCAAGCTTAGCCTTTTCTTAACAACACTGTCGTCTCAGATTTTCAAAATATGCTTTTGAACCATAGAAATTGACTAATTTGTGTAAGAGTATGCAAAGCTAGCATAGCATTTTGAGTAGCATTTAGCACGCAACATTTTCACAAAAACCAGATAACCAAATAAATAAAATCATTTACCTTTGAAGAGCTTCTGATGTTTTCAATGAGGAGACTCTCAGTTACATACCAAATGCGCAGTTTTTCCTGAAAGCGTCTGTGTGTAGGAGAAATCGTTCCGTTTTCTACATTGCATCTGGCTACCGAAACGAACCGAAAATTCAGTCACCTACAACGTCAAACTTTTTCCGAATTAACTACATAATATCGACCGAAACATGGCAAACGTTGTTTGGAATCAATCCTCAAGGTGTTTTTTCACATATCTCTTCATTGATATATCGTTCGTGGAAGCTTGCTTTCCTCTCTGAATCCCATGGAAAAATACTGGCAGCTGACTTTTGCGCACCAATTTCGGCGCAGGACACCGGGCGGACACCTGGTAAATGTGGTCTCTTATGGTCAATCTTCCAATGATCTGCCTACAAATACGTCACAATGCTGCAGACACCTTGGGGAAACGACAGAAAGGGTTGACTCACTCCTCTCGCTTTCACAGCCATATAAGGAGACAATGGAAAACAGAGCCTCAAAAATCCTGCTCATTTCCTGGATGCCGTCTCATCTTGGTTTTGCCTGAAACTCTCGTTCTAGGGCACGCACAGAAAATATCTTTGTAGTTCTGGACACGTCAGAGTGTTTTCTTTCGAAAGCTATCAATTATATGCATAGTCGAGCATCTTTTTGTGACAAAATATCTTGTTTAAAACGGGAACGTTTTTCATCCAAAAATGAAATAGCACCCCCATAGCATCAAGAGGTTAAAAACACGATCCAAAGTGATCATTTCAGGCAGTGCTGGTTTTGGCACAATGCCCATATTCACATGGAACAGGAGTAGCCTAATCTGCTTGTAGTGTTTGGGAACATAAACTCATGTTTTTTCCTATTTCGTTTTACTGGATTTAAAACCAAGCATACCCTCCCCTCCTCGCAATGAAGGCTTTTTTGTCCTGCCCAATGTAGTCAAGACTGTTGATTAAAGGGTTGACGCCTGAGAATGCTTGGAAATAAATCTTAATCACCAAAGCTTTATTCAAATATTACGTTTGAGAGGAGCAAAATAGTCAGCTGACCTTCCCTTTTAATCTATGCATTGTTGGCAGGTCCACATTATGTTAGCCATGCAGGGCCAGTTTTGGACATGCGTAAAACACCCTCCGTGATTTAGGCTACATGTGCACGCCCATCATGAAACGAGAGCAGAGAACCTTGGTACTCGGGAACCTTGTTATTTTCCTGTGACAAATGCTTGTTCCGTTTCATATGTTCAAAACCCAAGCCCTCCCTTACCGTAGTCTCACTATAACACAGGCAGGTCCCACAGCAACCCAAGCCCTCCCTTACCGTAGTCTCACTATAACAAAGGCTGGTCCCACAGCAACCCAAGCCCTCCCTTACCGTAGTCTCACTATAACAAAGGCTGGTCAAACAGCAACCCAAGCCCTCCCTTACCGTAGTCTCACTATAACACAGGCTGGTCAAACAGCAACCCAAGCCCTCCCTTACCGTAGTCTCACTATAAAAAAGGCTGGTCCAACAGCAACCCAAGCCCTCCCTTACCGTAGTCTCACTATAACAAAGGCTGTTCCAACAGCAACCCAAGCCCTCCCTTACTGTAGTCTCACTATAACAAAGGCTGGTCAAACAGCAACCCAAGCCCTCCCTTACCGTAGTCTCACTATAACAAAGGCTGGTTCAACAGCAACCCAAGCCCTCCCTTACCGTAGTCTCACTATAACACAGGCTGGTCCAACAGCAACCCAAGCCCTCCCTACCGTAGTCTCACTATAACACAGGCTGGTCCAACAGCAACCCAAGCCCTCCCTTACCGTAGTCTCACTATAACAAAGGCTGGTCAAACAGCAACCCAAGCCCTCCCTTACCGTAGTCTCACTATAACACAGGCTGGTCCAACAGCAACCCAAGCCCTCCCTTACCGTAGTCTCACTATAACACAGGCTGTTCCAACAGCAACCCAAGCCCTCCCTTACCGTAGTCTCACTATAACACAGGCTGGTCCAACAGCAACCCAAGCCCTCCCTTACCGTAGTCTCACTATAACACAGGCTGGTCCAACAGCAACCCAAGCCCTCCCTTACCGTAGTCTCACTATAACACAGGCTGTTCCAACAGCAACCCAAGCCCTCCCTTACCGTAGTCTCACTATAACACAGGCTGGTCCAACAGCAACCCAAGCCCTCCCTTACCGTAGTCTCACTATAACAAAGGCTGGTTCAACAGCAACCCAAGCCCTCCCTTACCGTAGTCTCACTATAACACAGGCTGGTCCAACAGCAACACAAGCCCTCCCTTACCGTAGTCTCACTATAACACAGGCTGGTCCAACAGCAACACAAGCCCTCCCTTACCGTAGTCTCACTATAACACAGGCTGGTCCAACAGCAACACAAGCCCTCCCTTACCGTAGTCTCACTATAACACAGGCTGGTCCAACAGCAACACAAGCCCTCCCTTACCGTAGTCTCACTATAACACAGGCTGGTCCAACAGCAACCCAAGCCCTCCCTTACCGTAGTCTCACTATAACACAGGCTGGTCCAACAGCAACCCAAGCCCTCCCTTACCGTAGTCTCACTATAACAAAGGCTGGTTCAACAGCAACCCAAGCCCTCCCTTACCGTAGTCTTACTATAACAAGGCTGGTTCAACAGCAACCCAAGCCCTCCCTTACCGTAGTCTCACTATAACAAAGGCTGGTCCAACAGCAACCCAAGCCCTCCCTTACCGTAGTCTCACTATAACAAAGGCTGGTCCCACAGCAACCCAAGCCCTCCCTTACCATAGTCTCACTATAACACAGGCTGGTCCAACAGCAACCCAAGCCCTCCCTTACCGTAGTCTCACTATAACACAGGCTGGTTCAACAGCAACCCAAGCCCTCCCTACCGTAGTCTCACTATAACAAAGGCTGGTCCCACAGCAACCCAAGCCCTCCCTTACCGTAGTCTCACTATAACAAAGGCAGGTCCCACAGCAACCCAAGCCCTCCCTTACCGTAGTCTCACTATAACACAGGCTGGTCCAACAGCAACCCAAGCCCTCCCTTACCGTAGTCTCACTATAACACAGGCTGGTCCAACAGCAACCCAAGCCCTCCCTTACCGTAGTCTCACTATAACAAAGGCTGGTCAAACAGCAACCCAAGCCCTCCCTTACCGTAGTCTCACTATAACACAGGCTGGTCCAACAGCAACCCAAGCCCTCCCTTACCGTAGTCTCACTATAACACAGGCTGGTCCAACAGCAACCCAAGCCCTCCCTTACCGTAGTCTCACTATAACAAGGCTGGTTCAACAGCAACCCAAGCCCTCCCTACCGTAGTCTCACTATAACAAAGGCTGGTCCAACAGCAACCCAAGCCCTCCCTACCGTAGTCTCACTATAACAAAGGCTGGTCCAACAGCAACCCAAGCCCTCCCTTACTGTAGTCTCACTATAACACAGGCTGGTCCAACAGCAACACAAGCCCTCCCTTACCGTAGTCTCACTATAACACAGGCTGGTCCAACAGCAACACAAGCCCTCCCTTACCGTAGTCTCACTATAACAAAGGCTGGTCCAACAGCAACCCAAGCCCTCCCTTACCGTAGTCTCACTATAACAAAGGCTCTTCCAACAGCAATCCAAGCCCTCCCTACCGTAGTCTCACTATAACAAAGGCAGGTCCAACAGCAACCCAAGCCCTCCCTTACCGTAGTCTCACTATAACAAAGGCTGGTCCAACAGCAACCCAAGCCCTCCCTTACCGTAGTCTCACTATAACAAAGGCTGGTCCAACAGCAACCCAAGCCCTCCCTTACCGTAGTCTCACTATAACAAAGGCTGGTTCAACAGCAACCCAAGCCCTCCCTTACCGTAGTCTTACTATAACAAGGCTGGTTCAACAGCAACCCAAGCCCTCCCTTACCGTAGTCTCACTATAACAAAGGCTGGTCCAACAGCAACCCAAGCCCTCCCTTACCGTAGTCTCACTATAACAAAGGCTGGTCCAACAGCAACCCAAGCCCTCCCTTACCGTAGTCTCACTATAACAAAGGCTGGTCCCACAGCAACCCAAGCCCTCCCTTACCATAGTCTCACTATAACACAGGCTGGTCCAACAGCAACCCAAGCCCTCCCTTACCGTAGTCTCACTATAACACAGGCTGGTTCAACAGCAACCCAAACCCTCCCTTACCGTAGTCTCACAATAACACAGGCTGGTCCCACAGCAACCCAAGCCCTCCCTTACCGTAGTCTCACTATAACAAAGGCAGGTCCAACAGCAACCAAAGCCCTCCCTTACCGTAGTCTCACTATAACACAGGCTGGTTCAACAGCAACCCAAACCCTCCCTTACCGTAGTCTCACAATAACAAAGGCAGGTCCAACAGCAACCAAAGCCCTCCCTTACCGTAGTCTCACTATAACAAAGGCTGGTCCAACAGCAGCCCAAGCCCTCCCTTACCGTAGTCTCACTATAACACAGGCTGGTCAAACAGCAACCCAAGCCCTCCCTTACCGTAGTCTCACTATAACACAGGCTGGTCCAACAGCAACCCAAGCCCTCCCTTACCGTAGTCTCACTATAACACAGGCTGGTCCAACAGCAACCCAGCCCTCCCTTACCGTAGTCTCACTATAACACAGGCTGGTCCAACAGCAACCCAAGCCCTCCCTTACCGTAGTCTCACTATAACAAAGGCAGGTCCAACAGCAACCAAAGCCCTCCCTTACCGTAGTCTCACTATAACAAAGGCTGGTCCAACAGCAGCCCAAGCCCTCCCTTACCGTAGTCTCACTATAACAAAGGCTGTTCCAACAGCAACCCAAGCCCTCCCTTACCGTAGTCTCACTATAACACAGGCTGGTCCAACAGCAACCCAAGCCCTCCCTTACCGTAGTCTCACTATAACACAGGCTGGTCCAACAGCAACCCAGCCCTCCCTTACCGTAGTCTCACTATAACACAGGCTGGTCCAACAGCAACCCAAGCCCTCCCTTACCGTAGTCTCACTATAACAAAGGCAGGTCCAACAGCAACCCAAGCCCTCCCTTACCGTAGTCTCACTATAACAAAGGCTGGTTCAACAGCAACCCAAGCCCTCCCTTACCGTAGTCTCACTATAACAAAGGCTGGTTCAACAGCAACCCAAACCCTCCCTTACCGTAGTCTCACTATAACAAAGGCTGGTCCAACAGCAACCCAAGCCCTCCCTTACCGTAGTCTCACTATAACACAGGCTGGTCCAACAGCAACCCAAGCCCTCCCTTACCGTAGTCTCACTATAACAAAGGCTGGTCCAACAGCAACCCAAGCCCTCCCTTACCGTAGTCTCACTATAACACAGGCTGGTCCAACGGCAATACATGTATTTTTTTATCCCAGCAATTTTATAATATCATTACATTTTACTTTTATTTATTGTTGTTGTTGTTTAAAAATGTGAATTTTATTACAACCAAACTTATTAAAATAATTCACCTTCCTTCCTGGTTGTATGGTGACTAATCCGTGCAATGCAACTCCTTGAGATATGTGAATACGATCTGATCTGTAAAATGGTTCACCTTCCTTCCTGGTTGTATGGTGACTAATCCGTGCATGCAATGCAACTCCTTGAGATATGTGAATACGATCTGATCTGTAAAATGGTTCACCTTCCTTCCTGGTTGTATGGTGACTAATCTGTGCAATGCAACTCCTTGAGATATGTGAATACGATCTGATCTGTAAACTGGTTCACCTTCCTTCCTGGTTGTATGGTGACTAATCTGTGCAATGCAACTCCTTGAGATATGTGAATACGATCTGATCTGTAAAATAATTATAAAACACATTTGGGAGCTTTATAACGGTGAGTTTTTTCTCCATTTCTCTTTATATTGGATCCAGCTACTGTGAGACGTTTGAGGATGCGTAAAACCCTCCATAGTCTGCGTTATTATTTTAATATGATATGCCCACGGGGAGAAATGATGGGGCCTGTCAGTGTATTTAAAGTATTTAAAAGTTTTTTTGTTTGTTTAGAATTTGATTCAAATTATTTGTTTGCTTATTAGGCCTCATCAAGAATTAATTGAATCTTGCTTTTTAAACTATGTTTGGCATGTCCATGCTCAGCCATAATGAAATGTACACTAGGCCTCGCCCTTATCAGTGTGAATGCTATTGAAGCCATTCAATTACTTAGAACAATGTGGACTGTAAATGGGTTCAAGTTAACGTATTTAGCAAAGATGGGATAGGACTACACTGTGGTATTTAGTTTCTGTAAGCCATTTAACAAACTATAACGAACTAACATTGGAATTGGATTTGATTCCAAGGCGATACATATAAGACCGTAAATACACAACTTGAAGCAACCACGTATTGCGCTGTGGAACAGGTTCTGATTGGCCAGTGAGGGGCAAAGCCTTGACACACCCACAACCTGTTGATTCTTGAATACCCAACCCTTTCGCACCAAGTGCTCCAATAATTGTAGTTGTGAAAATAGCTAAAATATTTCTGACACACCCCTGAACCTATAGCACTACCGCCTGCGCTTAGATTTACCATTGTGTTTGGTTTGTTAAAATAGAGCCCCAAGTGTCTACCAGACCCTAAAGTAGAGTGGGTTTTCACTTCTGACCAATATGGACTTCAACACCCTACCATGTGCTTGTGTCTGGTTTCCCCTGTCAGAAAAAGCACCTTGTTTCTTGTGATGGATTGTAATGAACTCGTTTCAGGAACGGGCAATTTTAGACAGTGTCTCTTGAGAAGGCCATGTACCAAACAATCATAATTGTGGGTAAAAAAAACATTATTTGAAAAAAATGTTTAATAAACAACGATGTCAAACATACCGTCCATGGGCCGGATCCGGATCCGCAAGTGGTTTGAGTAAAAACATTTTTATTTGTATTTTATTTATTTTTCTCAAGGAAATGTTTTATTAATGAACATTGAAATTACTAAAATGAACTTGAAACTGATATTGGAACTGATTATGGAACTACGTTTATAATCTGACCAGCTTGCTAACGGTCATCAAATGAAAAGCTAGACAGTCAGGGAGCATCGAAAATTATAACAGTGTTGGATAAATAACTATTTTTTGCAAATTTTGACGGCAAGTAAATATATTGTAAAACTTCAATTAAAGGCAAAGTCTCAAATAGCCACCTGTCCCTTTTAATAGCCAGGGATCAGCACACGATTCAGCAAATAAACGTCTGTTTTAAATTAACGCTGTCTAAATGAATTGTTTTATGAGTGAACTTCAGTGAGTTCCGTAAAGATTGCGCAGAAGAAGATAAAGGAGAGCAACACCATTGGATGAGACAGTACTGTGGTTTGACATGGTCGGGGGGATCTATTGGTGAGGTGAAAGTAGCCGCTAGGGTCAAAGTTAACTGAAAACACATGACGGTTAAGAATAAAGTGATATGCGCTCACGTTGGGTGGGATTGAAGGCATCTCTCGACGTCCTGGGGACCAAATGTCAAACACTGAAGACTATCTGCAGTGATCCCGCTGCAACTACGGGGGATACACGGCGCTACGAGGCACAACAAATGAATGGTGCTGGAAATCAAATCGGGGGTGTATGATAGGCAGCCTAGTCTTTGCAAGTCTGATCTGCAATAATGTGTTAATATGTTTATACTGGTAATACTGGTCACAATCAACATTGTGGTAGTCTTTTCAACATTTTATTGAGCCAAGGTTGTGTGCATTAAGGAAATGGACGCCTGGCTCAAACAGAAGAATGTATCTCATAAGCAGCGGCTCAGTGACTGAAGCGAATATGAATTGAAGTAATCCATTTAGAGTGCGGCCCTCCGGACCTCGTGAAGACCGAATGCAGCCGTGGTCCACAAGTCATTTGACACCCCTGTTCTGAAAGATGGATTTCTACTGTTGTTCTTTTTGGCCCAGCTGAAGTTATGATTGTTATGTCCCATTACGTTTTGCTGTTAACTTCCTCAGTAGTGAGGTTCGTCAAGATATCAACATGGCCCTCCCTCCTGCATTAGTGGAGTGCTGCTCCATTAAGTTTTTTGAATAATTCAAAACTACCATCTCAAAAAGTATAATTTTACATTTAGCAGAAACTCATATCCAGAGCAATTCAGGTTCTATTCTCCTCCTGCATTAGTGGACACATATTGTAGTTATTATAGGACTATTTCTCTCTATACCATTTTTCATTAACCTTTCACTATTGGATGTTCTTATAGGCACTTTAGTATTGCCAGTGTAACAGTATAGCTTCCGCCCCTCTCCTCGCTCCTCCCTGGGCTCGAACCAGGAACACAACGACAACAGCCACCCTCGAAGCAGTGTTACCCATCGCTCCACAAAAGCCGTGGCCCTTGCAGATCAAGGGGAACAACTACTCCAAGTCTCAGAGCGAGTGACGTTGAAACGCTATTAGCGCGCACCCAGCTAACGAGCTAGCCATTTCACATCTGTTACACCAGCCTAATCTCGGGAGCTGATAGGCTTGAAGTCATAAACAGCTGTCACGTTCTGACCTTAGTTCCTTTGTTTTGTCTTTTGTTTTAGTATGGTCAGGGCGTGAGTTGGATGGGTTGTCTTAAGTTAGTTTTTCTATGATTTTCTATTTCTGTGTTTGGCCTGTTATGGTTCTCAATCAGAGGCAGCTGTCAATCGTTGTACCCGATTGAGAACCATATTTAGGTTTTTCGATTGTGTTTTGTGGTTGGTTGTTTTCAGTCTTTGTGTGTCTGCACCAGACAGAACTGTTCCGGTTGTTTCTTTGTTGTTTTGTTATTCAGTGTTCAGTTTACTTTATTAAAAAGATGAACACGTACCACGCTGCGCATTGGTCCTCACCATCTTCCCACGACGGCCGTTACAGAACCAACCAAGGACCAAGCAGCGTGGAATCACCAGCACAGCCCAGTGCGGGCTATTCCACCTCGCCGCACTGTCAGTCTTCCTCCTGCCCAGCGCTGTCAGAGTCTCCCGCCTGTCCTGAGCTGCCAGAGTCTCCCGTCTGTCCTGAGCTGCCAGAGTCTCCCGTCTGTCCTGAGCTGCCAGAGTCTCCTGTCTGTCCTGAGCTGCCAGAGTCTCCCGTCTGTCCTGAGCTGCCAGAGTCTCCCGTCTGTCAGTGTTCAGTTTACATTATTAAAAAGATGAACATGTACCACGCTGCGCATTGGTTCTCACCTTCTTCCCACGACGGCCATTACAATGTGACTTTGTATGCCAGAGGGTTAAATAAGGAACATGATATGGGAATTGAAACCAGGTGTGTGTAATACAGACAAAACAAAACTGAGACATGGATCGGTGGTGACTAGAAGGCCGGTGACGTCGACCGCTGAACACCCGGACAAGGAGAAGTCCTGACAACAGCCCAATGCCAAGTATAACGAAGAGCTGCTGGCAAATCACACAAAAGTGCTGTTTGAATGAATGCCTGCTGCTGCCTACCATCGCTCAGTCAGACTGCTCTATCAAATCATACACTTAATTATAACATAATAACACACAGAAATACGAGCCTTAGGTCATTAATATGGCCGAATCCGGGAAACTATCATCTCGAAAACAAGACGTTTATTCTTTCAGTGAAATACGGAACCGTTCCATATTCTATCTAACGGGTGGCATCCATCAGTCTAAATATTCCTGTTACATTGCACAACTGTCACGTAGAGTAGGCCAGAAGGCTAAACTGGATAACCTAACCTCTATCAAAATAAAAAGATGGCGGAACCGCAAAAGTTCTTCTGTGCAAAGGTGTTTATTTACAAGTGAATTCCGGAACAAAAAAACAACAGTACTGCCATCAACGTCTACCTTATGGGACAGCTTAAAAACAATGCTGCCCCATCCACAGCTCAATCCAAACTACCACTCCATGACTGAAAGAGAGGCTCCTTTTGTAGGGCTAGCCCCTCCACTCAGAACAATTAACCCTAATTAATTAATCAATTAACAATAGAAACCTACATTTTCCATGAACTAAACATACTAAAGGATATACATTGCAACACAGTTTTAAACAATATCCCAACATAACATTTAATACATTACATCACTACTGACAATATCTTTCAATATGCCCATATGCATTTGAGCCATTTGGGACAGGCACTATAAAGCCAACCCAATTCCCTTAGCTCGGGTCCTTTTCCAGCATACCCGGAAGCTACAGAGAAGGAGAGAGGAACAGAACAAACAAACAATGCGCTCATCCACAACATTGATAAGTATAATAATTATTGTATCTCTCAAATATGAAAAGCTACAGAGAAGGAGAGAGAGGAACAGAACAAACAAACAATGCGCTCATCCACAACATTGATAAGTATAATAATTATTGTATCTCTCAAATATGAACATTGACAAGTGTGAAATGCATGCACCAAGACAGAAGTTAATTTGTGTGTCGACCCACATTGTTAACTTATCTTATAATGGCGCAGGGAGGAGTGATGAATATGTGTGTGCGTTAAAGAACCAAATGCTGCCCGCGGCCAGTGACGGACTTCTACGTCACATTACCTTCCTCCTCTCCTGAAGCGACCATGTTCGGGAGCCTTGATAGGTAGTCCGCAGTAACGTTCTCTTTTCCTGCCTTGTGACGGACACAGAACCTGAAGGGCTGGAGCTCCAGATACCACCTGGTCACACGAGAATTCCGGTCCTTCATGGTCTGGATCCAGGTCAGTGCTCTGTGGTCCGTGTGCAGGTCAAATTCCCTCCCAAGAAGTTAGTAACGGAGGCTATCTAGGGCCCACTTTATAGCCAGGCACTCCTTTTCGATTGTAGAATACCTGGTTTCCCTGGGCAACAGCTTCCGACTCAGGTACAGCACAGGAAGCTCTTCTCCTTTCTCCCCTTGGGCCAGTACAGCTCCAATTCCTACAGCCGAAGCGTCCACCTGCACGAGAAATCTCTTCTGAAAATCAGGGGTCTGGAGAACAGGGAATGAGCACAGTCGTGATGGCAGTACTGTTGTTTTTTCAGTGTCATGAAGGCTTCCTCACACTCCTCAGTCCACTTCACGGGGTTGCTGGCCCCCTTCGAAGTGAGGTTGGTCAGAGGGACAGCGATGGTCGAAAACTGTGGAATGAATCTCCGGTACCACCCTGCCAGACCTAGGAAGGACTTCACCTGTGTCTTGGTTCTGGGTCGAGGGCTATTCCTGATGGACTCCACTTTCTCCACCTGAGGCCGAACTTCACCCTTACCCAGCTGGTAACCCAGGTACTTTGTCTCCTGTTTCGCCCACTCACACTTCAGGAGGTTAAGCGTGAGGCCTGCTTCATGGATCTTCCCCAGTACTCTGCTAAGATGCTGTATGTGCTCCTCCCAGGAGTGGCTGTAGATCACCACGTCGTCCAAGTAAGCAGCACAGTAATCGTCACAGTCCTGGAGGACCTTGTCCATCAGCCTCTGGAAAGTCGCAGGGGCCCCATGAAGGCCAAACGGCATGACCTTGAACTGGAACAGGCCCATTGGCGTCCGGAATGCAGTGTAGGCCTTGGATTGTTCATCCAGGGGCACCTGCCAGTACCCTTTGCAGAGATCCAATGTGGTGATGTAATGAGCTCTACCTATTCTCTCCAGTAAGTCGTCAATGCGGGGCATGGGATAGGCATCAAACTGGGAGATGGCATTCACCTTACGGAAGTCCATGCAGACGCGCAAAGAGCCATCCTTCTTTGGGACAATGACAATAGGGCTGCTCCATTCACTAGAAGATGGCTCGACAACATCCATCTCCATCATGGTGTGGACCTCTTCCTTGAGGGCTACCACCAGCCTCTCAGGCACACGGTAAGGATGCTGGCGGACAGGGTTCTGGCCAGGTTTCAAACGAATGACGTGTTCTAGGACTTTGGTTCTTCCTGGTCTCTGACTGAAGAGGGCCGGATACTTGCCAAACAGCTGCTTCAGCTCATCTTGCTTGTCTTCTTCCAGGTGAGCCAGTATGACTTCTGCTCGTTCTTTCCATGCCTCTGTGACACCATCCGACTCATCCTCTTCTACTCTGCGGACCAGAAAGGACTTTCCTTTGTAGAGTTCCTCTTTCTCCTCCCAGGCCTTGAGAAGGTTCACATGGTAGGTTTGCTTCTTCTTACCCTTGTCCGGGTGCAGCACCTCGTAGGTCACTGGGCCCATCTTCCTCCCGATTAGGTACGGTCCTTGCCATTGCGCAAGGAGCTTGCTGGTAGACGAGGGAAGGAGGAGCAGGACTTTCTGTCCTGGCTCAAACTCTCTGTGGCGAGCGTGCTGGTCATAGCCTCTCTTCTGGGCCTTCTGGGCTTGCTGAAGGTTTGCTCTAGCTTCCTCTCGGTACCGTTCCAACCTGTCTCGCATCTGGAGGACATACTGGACAATCCCCTGTCCTGAGGTAGCTACTGGGGAACCTTCCCAGCACTTCTTCAGCAGGTCCAGTGGTCCTTGCACTGGCCATCCATAGAGGAGTTTGAATGGCGAGAAACCTGTCGATGCCTGAGGCACCTCCCTGTAAGCAAAAAGCAGAAAGGGTAACCACTTATCCCAGTCTTTACCAGTGTCAGCCACAAACTTCCTCAGCATGTTCTTGAGCGTTTGATTGAATCTCTCTACGAGCCCATCCGTTTGGGGATGGTAGGGAGTAGTCCTCAAGCCTTTAATGCCCAGCTGTCGATGGAGTTGAACCATCAGTCGCGAGGTGAAGTTTGTCCCTTGGTCCGTCAGGATTTCATCTGGGATTCCTACACGAGAGAAGAGCTGAACAAGAGCACTGATTATTTTTGGAGTGGTTATGGAACGGAGTGGGAAGGCTTCTGGGAACCGGGTGGCATAGTCACAGATCACCAATATATACTTGTAACCTGCACTACTCTTCTCCAAGGGTCCAACAATGTCCATTGCAATTCTCTTGAATGGGGTAGAGATAACTGGCAGTGAACATAGAGGAGCCCGTTCAGACCTACGGACAGCACTGGTTTTCTGGCACGTGGGGCATGATTTGCAGTATCTTTGTACATCAGTATACATGGAGGGCCAAAAGAAACGGGAGCCTAGCCTAAGATAGGTCTTATGTTGCCCTAGATGGCCTGCCCATGGAACTGTATGTGCAAGGTTGAGAACAAGTGGTCTACAGGTAGATGGCACCACCAACTTCCTGCTATCTGCCTCTGACCCAAGGTAGAGTATGTGGTTGTCTACTGTGTAAATCCCCCCACATGAAGATTGACTGTCCCCAGCTAAGGCCTTGTCAAACAAACATTTCAAGGTTGCGTCAGACTTCTGCAGTGTAGCAAAATTTTGTGGAACATCCCATTGCACCTCTAACCCAGACACATCAGCAACAGGTACATGGGTTCCCACATACTTTTCAAGACGCCGCTGGCGGCGTGACTTTCTGGGCCCTTTGGTTCCCCCCTCGCACAGACTATCACACAAGTCAGGCAGAGGTTGTAAACCAGCTTTGGCCTGGGCACGAGTGACAACTGAACATGCCATCTGAACATCGGACTGGCAAACTGACTGCCCATATAGCTGACCCCCCACACTTCCCAACAGATCAGAGAGTACAGGCACATCCCTCCCCAAAATCATCTCAAAAGGTAGCTTCTCCATTACCCCAACTTTGAGGAGGTATTTCTGACCCTGAATCTCAACTGTGAGCTCAGCTGTGGGCTGCTGTGACTGGTCACCATGGACACATTGGATCAGTGTCTGATGACCATAATCAATGTCATTAACAGGTACATTACCTTTTCTGATCAATGACAGGGAACTGCCGGTGTCAATCATTGCAATAAGACTTTTACCATTCACTTTTACAGGTACCAAGCATGACCCTTCCTGAGTCTGTCTATTCTGAACACCATCCCCCTCTCTGGGTACATAACAGTAACCTGAGAGCTTGGATTTACGTAGCGGACACATTGAAGCTTTGTGCCCCTGCTGCCGGCAGTAAAAACAGGTCAGACCCCTCCCATCAGAGCGAACTGCATGATCCCTTACCTCCCTCCCAGACACATAACCCCAGAGTTACCTCCACCATCTCTGGCGTTTCTGATGTCCCTTGTGTCTCTGAGACTCCTTGGAGCGGGTGCTGCAGGTTGTGGTGGGCCCCCTTTACGTGCATTAAGATACTGCAGTGCAAGCTTGGCCGCCATAAGCCCGTCCTTGGGCTCGTGCTCTCGGACCCAGGTTCGAATGTCGTGTGGTAGAACCTGTAGAAGTTGCTCGAGGATGATGACCTCCCCGATTTCGTCCTGTGTCTTCTCCCCCGGTCGAACCCATCGTCGGTAGAGACCCTTGAGGCGGTGGTACGTCTCTGTCGGCGACTCACCCGATGGCGTTGATGCAGCTCTGAAGCGTTGACGGTAGGTTTCCGGTGAGATGTCAAACTTCACCAGCAGCGCTTCCTTCAAGCCCTTGTAGACATTGGACAGCCCCTCATCCATTGCTGTGTAAGCCTCTAAGGCCTTGCCCGTGAGCAATGGGACAAGCCTGCAGGCCCACTCTACCTCAGGCCACTGCCACGTCTTAGCCATGCGCTCAAACCTCAGCAGATATTATTATTATTATTATTATTATAGTTTTCAATGTCCTCCCCCTGCTGGTATGAGGGCATCTTTGGCTCCTTCCTCAGGAATGCTGGAAGATGGACGTTAACACTGCTGGACTGGTCTCCTGGTACTGGCCTCATTACTGCTTGGGGTGCCTGCTGTGGAGTTGAAGTCCCTACTGCATCGAGCCTTTGTCGTCCTGGTGTTGGAAGACCCAATCTTGGGCTCTCACTGACGAGTTCCGTCTGGTGGGGAGCTGTGAGGATAGATTGGCGTAGGCCACGTAACTCCTGCTTGAGGTCTTCGTCCCTCCTCACAAGGCAGGTGAAAAGTTGCTGAAAAAGGGTTACCATGGTTGGGTGTGGTTCTGGTCCCCCAACTGCTCCTTCAGTCAGCAGCTCACCCAGTTCTGGTTGTCTTTGGCCCCGCGGTCGGGCTCCTAGTTTCTCATACTTGACCTCTTCTTCACCAGACGATTCCATGGTATTCCACCCCGGTTGAACTTCAGGTACCTTTTCTGACAGTTGATGCTGTTGCTGAGAATGCAATCCTGTACGCATTCCTTTACCTCTCTTGTTGGAATTCACTGATTTGCGGTACGCCATCCCACCACTGCCACCATATGTCACGTAGAGGAGGCCAGAAGGCTAAACTGGATAACCTAACCTCTATCAAAATAAAAAGATGGCGGAACCGCAAAAGTTCTTCTGTGCAAAGGTGTTTATTTACAAGTGAATTCCGGAACAAAAAAACAACAGTACTGCCATCAACGTCTACCTTATGGGACAGCTTAAAAACAATGCTGCCCCATCCACAGCTCAATCCAAACTACCACTCCATGACTGAAAGAGAGGCTCCTTTTGTAGGGCTAGCCCCTCCACTCAGAACAATTAACCCTAATTAATTAATCAATTAACAATAGAAACCTACATTTTCCATGAACTAAACATACTAAAGGATATACATTGCAACACAGTTTTAAACAATATCCCAACATAACATTTAATACATTACATCACTACTGACAATATCTTTCAATATGCCCATATGCATTTGAGCCATTTGGGACAGGCACTATAAAGCCAACCCAATTCCCTTAGCTCGGGTCCTTTTCCAGCATACCCGGAAGCTACAGAGAAGGAGAGAGAGGAACAGAACAAACAAACAATGCGCTCATCCACAACATTGATAAGTATAATAATTATTGTATCTCTCAAATATGAAAAGCTACAGAGAAGGAGAGAGAGGAACAGAACAAACAAACAATGCGCTCATCCACAACATTGATAAGTATAATAATTATTGTATCTCTCAAATATGAACATTGACAAGTGTGAAATGCATGCACCAAGACAGAAGTTAATTTGTGTGTCGACCCACATTGTTAACTTATCTTATAATGGCGCAGGGAGGAGTGATGAATATGTGTGTGCGTTAAAGAACCAAATGCTGCCCGCGGCCAGTGACGGACTTCTACGTCACATTACCTTCCTCCTCTCCTGAAGCGACCATGTTCGGGAGCCTTGATAGGTAGTCCGCAGTAACGTTCTCTTTTCCTGCCTTGTGACGGACACAGAACCTGAAGGGCTGGAGCTCCAGATACCACCTGGTCACACGAGAATTCCGGTCCTTCATGGTCTGGATCCAGGTCAGTGCTCTGTGGTCCGTGTGCAGGTCAAATTCCCTCCCAAGAAGTTAGTAACGGAGGCTATCTAGGGCCCACTTTATAGCCAGGCACTCCTTTTCGATTGTAGAATACCTGGTTTCCCTGGGCAACAGCTTCCGACTCAGGTACAGCACAGGAAGCTCTTCTCCTTTCTCCCCTTGGGCCAGTACAGCTCCAATTCCTACAGCCGAAGCGTCCACCTGCACGAGAAATCTCTTCTGAAAATCAGGGGTCTGGAGAACAGGGAATGAGCACAGTCGTGATGGCAGTACTGTTGTTTTTTCAGTGTCATGAAGGCTTCCTCACACTCCTCAGTCCACTTCACGGGGTTGCTGGCCCCCTTCGAAGTGAGGTTGGTCAGAGGGACAGCGATGGTCGAAAACTGTGGAATGAATCTCCGGTACCACCCTGCCAGACCTAGGAAGGACTTCACCTGTGTCTTGGTTCTGGGTCGAGGGCTATTCCTGATGGACTCCACTTTCTCCACCTGAGGCCGAACTTCACCCTTACCCAGCTGGTAACCCAGGTACTTTGTCTCCTGTTTCGCCCACTCACACTTCAGGAGGTTAAGCGTGAGGCCTGCTTCATGGATCTTCCCCAGTACTCTGCTAAGATGCTGTATGTGCTCCTCCCAGGAGTGGCTGTAGATCACCACGTCGTCCAAGTAAGCAGCACAGTAATCGTCACAGTCCTGGAGGACCTTGTCCATCAGCCTCTGGAAAGTCGCAGGGGCCCCATGAAGGCCAAACGGCATGACCTTGAACTGGAACAGGCCCATTGGCGTCCGGAATGCAGTGTAGGCCTTGGATTGTTCATCCAGGGGCACCTGCCAGTACCCTTTGCAGAGATCCAATGTGGTGATGTAATGAGCTCTACCTATTCTCTCCAGTAAGTCGTCAATGCGGGGCATGGGATAGGCATCAAACTGGGAGATGGCATTCACCTTACGGAAGTCCATGCAGACGCGCAAAGAGCCATCCTTCTTTGGGACAATGACAATAGGGCTGCTCCATTCACTAGAAGATGGCTCGACAACATCCATCTCCATCATGGTGTGGACCTCTTCCTTGAGGGCTACCACCAGCCTCTCAGGCACACGGTAAGGATGCTGGCGGACAGGGTTCTGGCCAGGTTTCAAACGAATGACGTGTTCTAGGACTTTGGTTCTTCCTGGTCTCTGACTGAAGAGGGCCGGATACTTGCCAAACAGCTGCTTCAGCTCATCTTGCTTGTCTTCTTCCAGGTGAGCCAGTATGACTTCTGCTCGTTCTTTCCATGCCTCTGTGACACCATCCGACTCATCCTCTTCTACTCTGCGGACCAGAAAGGACTTTCCTTTGTAGAGTTCCTCTTTCTCCTCCCAGGCCTTGAGAAGGTTCACATGGTAGGTTTGCTTCTTCTTACCCTTGTCCGGGTGCAGCACCTCGTAGGTCACTGGGCCCATCTTCCTCCCGATTAGGTACGGTCCTTGCCATTGCGCAAGGAGCTTGCTGGTAGACGAGGGAAGGAGGAGCAGGACTTTCTGTCCTGGCTCAAACTCTCTGTGGCGAGCGTGCTGGTCATAGCCTCTCTTCTGGGCCTTCTGGGCTTGCTGAAGGTTTGCTCTAGCTTCCTCTCGGTACCGTTCCAACCTGTCTCGCATCTGGAGGACATACTGGACAATCCCCTGTCCTGAGGTAGCTACTGGGGAACCTTCCCAGCACTTCTTCAGCAGGTCCAGTGGTCCTTGCACTGGCCATCCATAGAGGAGTTTGAATGGCGAGAAACCTGTCGATGCCTGAGGCACCTCCCTGTAAGCAAAAAGCAGAAAGGGTAACCACTTATCCCAGTCTTTACCAGTGTCAGCCACAAACTTCCTCAGCATGTTCTTGAGCGTTTGATTGAATCTCTCTACGAGCCCATCCGTTTGGGGATGGTAGGGAGTAGTCCTCAAGCCTTTAATGCCCAGCTGTCGATGGAGTTGAACCATCAGTCGCGAGGTGAAGTTTGTCCCTTGGTCCGTCAGGATTTCATCTGGGATTCCTACACGAGAGAAGAGCTGAACAAGAGCACTGATTATTTTTGGAGTGGTTATGGAACGGAGTGGGAAGGCTTCTGGGAACCGGGTGGCATAGTCACAGATCACCAATATATACTTGTAACCTGCACTACTCTTCTCCAAGGGTCCAACAATGTCCATTGCAATTCTCTTGAATGGGGTAGAGATAACTGGCAGTGAACATAGAGGAGCCCGTTCAGACCTACGGACAGCACTGGTTTTCTGGCACGTGGGGCATGATTTGCAGTATCTTTGTACATCAGTATACATGGAGGGCCAAAAGAAACGGGAGCCTAGCCTAAGATAGGTCTTATGTTGCCCTAGATGGCCTGCCCATGGAACTGTATGTGCAAGGTTGAGAACAAGTGGTCTACAGGTAGATGGCACCACCAACTTCCTGCTATCTGCCTCTGACCCAAGGTAGAGTATGTGGTTGTCTACTGTGTAAATCCCCCCACATGAAGATTGACTGTCCCCAGCTAAGGCCTTGTCAAACAAACATTTCAAGGTTGCGTCAGACTTCTGCAGTGTAGCAAAATTTTGTGGAACATCCCATTGCACCTCTAACCCAGACACATCAGCAACAGGTACATGGGTTCCCACATACTTTTCAAGACGCCGCTGGCGGCGTGACTTTCTGGGCCCTTTGGTTCCCCCCTCGCACAGACTATCACACAAGTCAGGCAGAGGTTGTAAACCAGCTTTGGCCTGGGCACGAGTGACAACTGAACATGCCATCTGAACATCGGACTGGCAAACTGACTGCCCATATATAGCTGACCCCCACACTTCCCAACAGATCAGAGAGTACAGGCACATCCCTCCCCAAAATCATCTCAAAAGGTAGCTTCTCCATTACCCCAACTTTGAGGAGGTATTTCTGACCCTGAATCTCAACTGTGAGCTCAGCTGTGGGCTGCTGTGACTGGTCACCATGGACACATTGGATCAGTGTCTGATGACCATAATCAATGTCATTAACAGGTACATTACCTTTTCTGATCAATGACAGGGAACTGCCGGTGTCAATCATTGCAATAAGACTTTTACCATTCACTTTTACAGGTACCAAGCATGACCCTTCCTGAGTCTGTCTATTCTGAACACCATCCCCCTCTCTGGGTACATAACAGTAACCTGAGAGCTTGGATTTACGTAGCGGACACATTGAAGCTTTGTGCCCCTGCTGCCGGCAGTAAAAACAGGTCAGACCCCTCCCATCAGAGCGAACTGCATGATCCCTTACCTCCCTCCCAGACACATAACCCCCAGAGTTACCTCCACCATCTCTGGCGTTTCTGATGTCCCTTGTGTCTCTGAGACTCCTTGGAGCGGGTGCTGCAGGTTGTGGTGGGCCCCCTTTACGTGCATTAAGATACTGCAGTGCAAGCTTGGCCGCCATAAGCCCGTCCTTGGGCTCGTGCTCTCGGACCCAGGTTCGAATGTCGTGTGGTAGAACCTGTAGAAGTTGCTCGAGGATGATGACCTCCCCGATTTCGTCCTGTGTCTTCTCCCCGGTCGAACCCATCGTCGGTAGAGACCCTTGAGGCGGTGGTACGTCTCTGTCGGCGACTCACCCGATGGCGTTGATGCAGCTCTGAAGCGTTGACGGTAGGTTTCCGGTGAGATGTCAAACTTCACCAGCAGCGCTTCCTTCAAGCCCTTGTAGACATTGGACAGCCCCTCATCCATTGCTGTGTAAGCCTCTAAGGCCTTGCCCGTGAGCAATGGGACAAGCCTGCAGGCCCACTCTACCTCAGGCCACTGCCACGTCTTAGCCATGCGCTCAAACCTCAGCAGATATTATTATTATTATTATTATTATAGTTTTCAATGTCCTCCCCCTGCTGGTATGAGGGCATCTTTGGCTCCTTCCTCAGGAATGCTGGAAGATGGACGTTAACACTGCTGGACTGGTCTCCTGGTACTGGCCTCATTACTGCTTGGGGTGCCTGCTGTGGAGTTGAAGTCCCTACTGCATCGAGCCTTTGTCGTCCTGGTGTTGGAAGACCCAATCTTGGGCTCTCACTGACGAGTTCCGTCTGGTGGGGAGCTGTGAGGATAGATTGGCGTAGGCCACGTAACTCCTGCTTGAGGTCTTCGTCCCTCCTCACAAGGCAGGTGAAAAGTTGCTGAAAAAGGGTTACCATGGTTGGGTGTGGTTCTGGTCCCCCAACTGCTCCTTCAGTCAGCAGCTCACCCAGTTCTGGTTGTCTTTGGCCCCGCGGTCGGGCTCCTAGTTTCTCATACTTGACCTCTTCTTCACCAGACGATTCCATGGTATTCCACCCCGGTTGAACTTCAGGTACCTTTTCTGACAGTTGATGCTGTTGCTGAGAATGCAATCCTGTACGCATTCCTTTACCTCTCTTGTTGGAATTCACTGATTTGCGGTACGCCATCCCACCACTGCCACCATATGTCACGTAGAGGAGGCCAGAAGGCTAAACTGGATAACCTAACCTCTATCAAAATAAAAAGATGGCGGAACCGCAAAAGTTCTTCTGTGCAAAGGTGTTTATTTACAAGTGAATTCCGGAACAAAAAAACAACAGTACTGCCATCAACGTCTACCTTATGGGACAGCTTAAAAACAATGCTGCCCCATCCACAGCTCAATCCAAACTACCACTCCATGACTGAAAGAGAGGCTCCTTTTGTAGGGCTAGCCCCTCCCCTCAGAACAATTAACCCTAATTAATTAATCAATTAACAATAGAAACCTACATTTTCCATGAACTAAACATACTAAAGGATATACATTGCAACACAGTTTTAAACAATATCCCAACATAACATTTAATACATTACATCACTACTGACAATATCTTTCAATATGCCCATATGCATTTGAGCCATTTGGGACAGGCACTATAAAGCCAACCCAATTCCCTTAGCTCGGGTCCTTTTCCAGCATACCCGGAAGCTACAGAGAAGGAGAGAGAGGAACAGAACAAACAAACAATTTCATCCACAACATTGATAAGTATAATAATTATTGTATCTCTCAAATATGAAAAGCTACAGAGAAGGAGAGAGAGGAACAGAACAAACAAACAATGCGCTCATCCACAACATTGATAAGTATAATAATTATTGTATCTCTCAAATATGAACATTGACAAGTGTGAAATGCATGCACCAAGACAAAAGTTAATTTGTGTGTCGACCCACATTGTTAACTTATCTTATAATGGCGCAGGGAGGAGTGATGAATATGTGTGTGCGTTAAAGAACCAAATGCTGCCCGCGGCCAGTGACGGACTTCTACGTCACAACAACCTTCAATGTTATGTCATAATTATGTAACATTCTGGCAAGTTAGGCGGCCCAAACTGTTGCATATACCCTGACTCTGCATGCAATGAATGCAAGAGAAGTGACACAATTTCACCTGGTTAATATTGCCTGCTAACCTGGATTTCTTTTAGCTAAATATGCAGGTTTAAAAATATATACTTCTGTGTATTGATTTTAAGAAAGGCATTGTTGTTCATGGTTAGGTGCACATTGGAGCAACGATACGCACCTCATCGATTATATGCACCGCAGGACACGCTAGATGAACTAGTAATATCATCAACCATGTGTCGTTAACTAGTGATTATTATTGTTTTTTTACAAGATATGTTTAATGCTAGCTAGCATCTTACCTTGGCTTACCAGGCTCCTCGTGGAGTGCAATGTAATCAGGTGGTTAGAGCGTTGGACTAGTTAACTGTAAGGTTGCAAGATTGGATCTCCCGTTCTGCCCCTGAACGAGGCAGTTAACCCACCGTTCCTAGGCCGTCATTGAAAATAAGAATGTGTTCTTAGCTGACTTGTTAAATAATGATTAAATAAAGAAGAAATGGTGTCCAAAAATACAGATTTCCGATTGTTATGAAAACTTGAAATCGGCCCTAATTAATCTGCCATTCTGATTAATCGGTCAACCTCTAGTGTGTGTGTGTGTGTGTGTGTGTGTGTGTGTTCCATTCAACCTTGCCATCATAGCTGATTTGTTAACATCTAAGAAGAGTTATGCCCTCTGTACAACTGAAGTAAAACTGTTTAAGACCTTTATGACTTCAGTCTCTGCTCATTACATTCTGGTGCAGTAGAGACGTTCATTAAGATATGAACATATCCTTTGTTAGTGGAATGGCTCTCCAATTAAGTTTGTTGAATAATTCAAAACCACTGTCTCAAAAAATATTCATGAACTAACATGTCCCAAACACTTTCATTTGTGTTTGTGCGTGTCTGTGTGGGTGTATGTGTGTGTGCTTGTCCTGAATTACCTGCAGAAGTGGCATCCTTGCTAATCTGTACCCAGTGTATGTCCTCTGGTCAAATGGCTGAGCAGTGTGGGAAAACACAGCAGCAGGATGACACAGTGACAGAGGTCACCTGCTGGCTTTGACCTTGTTGTCGTAACTGTGATACACTACCTCTGATGTTTCTCTCTAGTACCCCCCCTCTCTTTCTCAGTCTCTCTCTCCCTTCCTCTCATTCTCTCACCCCTTTCCTTCTCTCTCATGTCAGATATAGGTTTTAAGAAGAAATGCTTGTGGTTCTGCTGTGTCCCCTCATGAATCTAAGGCTGGCGGGAGTGTGTGTTCTCTAGCCTCAGGGCCTGACTGTGACATGATTCTCTTTGCTTTGCTTTAGTGTGGGAATGACATGTATTCCTCTGATCTACCATCTTATCTCCCTCCTTTCCCTCGCAGACTAAGGATGTATCTCAATCTCAATAGTCTGTAGATCTGTACAGATCTAAAAACATAAAAGAAACCAAATTGGTGGATGCTAATTTAGGCCATGAAGATGCACCCGAGCGTGTATCCACAGTTGCATTTCAATCCAGAGAGTTGTTCTCTCAATATCTGTGACCCACCACCTGGATTCGAACCTACAGTTGAAGTTGGAAGTTTACATACTTAGGTTGGAGTCATTAAAACTCGTTTTTCAACCACTCCACAAATGTATTGATCACAAACTATAGTTTTGGCAGGTCGGTTAGGACATCTACTTTGTGCATGACACAAGTAATTTTTCCAGCAATTGTTTACAGACAGATTATTACACTTATAATTCACTTTATCACAATTCCAGTGGGTCAGAAGTTGACATACACTAAGTTGACTTTGTCTTTAAACAGCTTGGAAAATTCCAGAAAATGATGTCAAGGCTTTAGAAGCTTCTGAGGCAATTGGAGGTGTACATCTTTGCTTGACATCATGGGAAAATCAAAAGAAATCAGCCAAGACCTCAGAAAAAAAATTGTAGACCTTCACAAGTCTGGTTCATCCTTGCGAGCAATTTCCAAACGCCTGAAGGTGCCACTTTCATCTGTACAAACAATAGTATGCAAGTATAAACACCATGGGACAATGCAGCCGTCATACTGCTCAGGAAGGAGATGCGTTCTGTCTCCTAGAGGTGAACGTACTTTGGTGCAAAAAGTGCAAATCAATCCGATAACAACTGTGAAGATGCTGGAGGAAACGAGTACAAAGGTATCAATATCCAGTCCTATATCGACACAACCTGAAAGGCTGTTCAGCAAGGAAGAAACCACTGCTCCAAAACCGTCATAAAAAGCCAGACTATGGTTTGCAACTGCACATGGGGACAAAGATCATACTTTTTTGGAGAAATGTCTTCTAGTCTGATGAAACAAAAATAGAACTGTATGGCCATAATAACCATCGTTATGTTTGGAGGAAAAAGAGGGAAGCTTACAAGCCGAAGAACACCATCCCAACCTTGAAGCAAGGGGGTGGCAACATCATGTTGTGGGGGTGGCAGCATCATGTTGTGGGGGTGCTTTGCTGCAGGAGGGACAGGTGCACTTCACAAAATAAATGTCATCATGAGGGAGGAAAATTATGTGGATATATTGAAGCAACATCTCAAGACATCAGTGTCTGTCTGCCTTTTAGTTTGAAGATTTAGTTTGAAGATGTGATCCAGAGTCAGGTGTTTTATACAACAGCCTTCTGTGTTCTCTTTTCGACTCTTTGCTTCCACCGAGCATTCCATTGATTTCAAAACTCGGTCAGCAACACTGTTGATCGACATTTCTTCCCCATCACTGTCATCGGAAGACCCTACAATGTCTGGTTCAGTGAAAATGTTTTTACCTAAATCAGGGATTTTCTTATCGTTCATTTTCAGAGCCAGCGACCGTCGTCCAGAAAGTAGTCTGTCACAACTTCAGGGTAGTAATGTTGAGTAGCAACACTTCTTCATGATATCTTTCAAAAACAGCAGTGGTATAAAAAATTATCACACATACTGACCAGATCATATTATAGACAGAAGCATGCTACATGGCAGACCAATCCAACTCATCTCTCTGCATGTCCAGCCCATCCATTATCTCAGCCAATCATGGCTAGTGGTAAGGTTCCTGACTTTTTCCCGTGGCTAAAACAACTGGGCTCGTAATTGACCTATTTTATTTGTATTTACAGGCGGTATACAAGTTTGTTATTAAGGCACATGAAGGTTCACATGATCCAGAAGGCATTTCTGACAAAAAAATGCATTTTTGTAACGGTTCTCTTGAGTTGAAGGAGAGGCAGACCAAAATGCAGCGTGGTTTCTATTCATGGTTCTTTAATAAAGAAAACTATACATGAATAGACTAACAAAACAATAAACGTGAGAAAACCTAAACAGCCCTATCTGGTGCAAACACAGAGACAGGAACTATCACCAACAAAACCCAACACCAAACAGGCTACCTAAATATGGTTCCCAATCAGAGACAATGACTAACACCTGCCTCTGATTGAGAACCATATCAGGCCAGACACAGAAACAGACAAACTAGACACACAACATAGAATGCCCACTCAGATCACACCCTGACCAAACAAAACATAGAAACATACAAAGCAAACTATGGTCAGGGTGTGACAGTACCCCACCCTCAAGGTGCGGACTCCGGCCGCAAAACCTGAACCTTTTGGGGAGGGTCTGGGTGGGCATCTGTCCGCGGTGGCGGCTCTGGTGCTGGACGTGGCCCCCACTTCACCACCACCTTCCTCTGCCTCCTGACCACGGCGACCCTTCTAAATGACCCCACTGGACTGAGGGGGAAGCTCTGGCAGCTCGGGACAGAGGGGCTCTGGCGCCTCTGGGCTGAGGGGCTCTGGCGCCTCTGGGCTGGCGGGAGACTCCGGCAGCGCTGGACAGGCGGGAGACTCCGGCAGCGCTGGAGAGGAGGAAGTCTCTGGCTGCGCTGGAGAGGAGGAAGGCTCCGGCAGCGCTGGAGAGGCGAGGCGCACTGTAGGCCTGATGCGTGGTGGTGGTACTGGGCCGAAGACACACTCAGGAAGCCTGGTGCGGGGAGCTGCCACCGGAGGGCTGATGCGTGGAGGTGGTACTGGATAGACCAGACCGTGCAGGCGCACTGGAGCTCTTGAGCACCGAGCCTGCCCAACCTTAACCGGTTGAATGCTCCCGGTCTCCCTGCCAGTGCGGAGAGGTGGAATAGCCCGCACTGGGCTATGCAGGCGAACCGGGGACACCGTGCGCAAGGCTGGTGCCATGTAAGCCGGCCCAAGGAGATGCACTGGAGACCAGATGCGTAGAGCCGGCTTCATGGCACTTGGCTCGATGCTCAATCTCACCCGGCTGATACGCGGAGCTGGAATGTACCGCACCGGGCTATGCACCCGCACTGGGGACACCGTGCGCTCCATAGCGTAACACGGTGCCTGATCATAGAAAAACAAACAAAGACTGCCCACCCCAACTCACGTTCTGACCTTTATTTCCTTTGTTTTGTCATTTTTATTACGGTCAGGGCGTGAGTTGGGGTGGGCAGTCTAAGTTTGTTTTTCTATGATTTGGATATTTCTATGTTTCGGTCTAGTATGGTTCTCAATCAGAGGCAGGTGTCATTAGCTGTCTCTGATTGAGAATCATACTTGGGTAGCCTGGGTTTCACTGTGTGTTTGTGGGTGATTGTTCCTGTCTCTGTGTTAGTTTGCACCAGATAGGGCTGTTTCGGTTTTCCACATTTGTTGATTTTGTATCATGTTCATGTTTAGTTGTCTTATTAAAAAACATGAATAATAACCACGCTGCATTTTGGTTCGCCTCTCCTTCACCACAAGAAAACCATTACAATTTTGATCAAATAATAAAACAAACAACATTTAAATGCCTTGTGACATACGCTTTTTGAAACGGGTCACATATGCACTTAATCAGATCTGTAGCCCCCCTCACTTTCCTCCTTTCTCTGTGCAGTCCGCTGCTCGTTTTATCCGGCGTGTGTTTGTTGATGAACACCTTGGTGAAAACATTAGTTTGACATTTGCCATAACATGCATCTAGTAACGGCCATGAAACCGTTTAATGATTCTGGCATCGCCCAAAATCACATTTTCCAGGCCTGGTTTAGGAGGGGGAGGTATTTTGAGGGGACACTGGTATGACGCTGTGTTTCCCTCAGGCTTTGGGGAGCGAGGACCAGATGGGGGACGTGCAGTTGGAGAGAGAGAGGCTGCGTAGAGTGCTCAAACAGACGGGACGAATCAAGTGTCCTAAGGAGGTATGTCTCCTCCAACTGGACGTCAGTTCAATGTGTAGTTTGGATTTACATTTGGCTGAGTTGCCAACTAATGTTAAATCAACTAAAATTGTCACCATGTCATTGGATTTAGGTTGGGTGAAAAAAATACAATTTTCCCTTTCTTTTGCAAATCAATCAGTATTCCACGTTAATTCAACGTTAATTTTTGGGGTTCGACGTTGATTCAACACGTTTTCTTTCCTTCTCTCTTTTCTCCCACTTCTTTCTCTTGCTATCTTCTCCAATTTCTTCTCTATTTATGCTGAACTCCCCTCCATCTCCATTTACCTTCGCTCTGTCTTTCTCCCTCCTCTCCTCTTGTCTTTCTTGTTATTCTGCCCAAACATACATCTCCATTTACCTTCGCTCGCTCTCTGTCTTTCTCCCTCCTCTCCTCTGTCTTTCTTGTTATTCTGCCCAAACATACATCTCCATTTACCTTCGCTCGCTCTGTCTTTCTCCCTCCTCTCCTCTGTCTTTCTTGTTATTCTGCCCAAACATACATCTCCATTTACCTTCGCTCGCTCTCTGTCTTTCTCCCTCCTCTCCTCTGTCTTTCTTGTTATTCTGCCCAAACATACATCTCCATTTACCTTCGCTCGCTCTCTGTCTTTCTCCCTCCTCTCCTCTGTCTTTCTTGTTATTCTGCCCAAACATACATCTCCATTTACCTTCGCTCGTTCTGTCTTTCTCCCTCCTCTCCTCTGTCTTTCTTGTTATTCTGCCCAAACATACATCTCCATTTACCTTCGCTCGCTCTGTCTTTCTCCCTCCTCTCCTCTGTCTTTCTTGTTATTCTGCCCAAACATACATCTCCATTTACCTTCGCTCGCTCTCTGTCTTTCTCCCTCCTCTCCTCTGTCTTTCTTGTTATTCTGCCCAAACATACATCTCCATTTACCTTCGCTCGCTCTCTGTCTTTCTCCCTCCTCTCCTCTGTCTTTCTTGTTATTCTGCCCAAACATACATCTCCATTTACCTTCGCTGCCCAAACATCGCTCTCTGTCTTTCTCCCTCCTCTCCTCTGTCTTTCTTGTTATTCTGCCCAAACATACATCTCCATTTACCTTCGCTCGCTCTGTCTTTCTCCCTCCTCTGTCTTTCTTGTTATTCTGCCCAAACATACATCAACACTGTTATCAATTCCTCTCACTACAGTGCAGAGAGACAGAGACATTTACAATAACCTCTCTTCGTCAATGGACATGTTCAATCTTTCCTCCACTTCTGTCTCATTCTTATGTCAAACAATCACAAAAAATGGTTGGCCATCTCTCCTGAGAAATATGTTTATGTTAATTAGACTATATAAAAAACGTTAGATGAATAATAGACCCAATGTGATAATGTTGCCTTCGTTAGACAAATCCATACTCCGCTCCACCAACCTGATTTACAGTCTAATGTGAATGTTCTATTTCTCCCTTTTTTAAATGTTGCCCACACACACACACACACACACACACACACACACAAACAGAGCTGCTCAGCCCAGTTTTTTCAGCCTGATGGGATACCATTACCATCAGAAGCGCTGTGACAGAGAGCTATCAGAGGAGGACAAGCCTGTGTTTCTGTGTCAGCACTGTGGGAAGACCTACCGCTCTAAGACTGGCAGAGACTACCACCTCTGCACTGAACACCCCACCACTAACAACAATACCACCGGCAGAGGGGTAAGAGAGAGCTGAACGTTTACTATTACACTATTTTGACTAGTGTGTCTTGAAATGTCATATGTGTTAATTATGGAAATGTGTTCCATCTGGTTCGTTCAGCCATTCCTGTGGCAGAAATGTATGATTGATTGAATCGCTGTGAATCCTCTTCTCATTGGTCTCTGACTGGGCTGTGTCCCTCCTCTTTTCCAGATGAGAACAGAGGAGGGACAGCCTGCAGGAAGGAGGGAACAAAACCACATGGAGAGAGAGAAGGATGGGAGAGAGAGGGGAGAGAGAGGAAGGACAACGAAAAGCGTCAAGAGTTGTCTGCGGGTAGGGAGAAGGATGGGAGAGAGCGGGAGAGAGAGAGGCTGGGGGAGGACTTTGAGAGGACTCCCAGTGGTAGGGTGAGACGTCGGTCTGCCCAGGTAGCAGTGTTCCACCTGCAGGAGATAGCAGAGGATGAACTGGACAAGGACTGGGGCACCAAGCGAGACGACCTGGTACCGGACAGCAAGAGGGTAAGACATACACAGGTACATACACACATACAAACACATTTAACATGTGGTCCCTGTCTTCCTCCCCCAGTTGAACTACACTCGTCCTGGTCTTCCCATGTTCAGTCCCAAGATGCTGGAGAGCTGGAAGAACGAGGTCAAAGAGAAGGGCTTCATCTGCTGCTCCAACGGAGTAAGAACCTCTGGACAACATGTTCTGTACATTAAACCAGATAAATCCTGTATTTTTAAGTAATCCAGTTGCTTTTATACATTTCAGCGCTGTCAATTCTGAGCTCAACAAGTTCATGTTTTATAGGCAGAGTTTATTATTGCTGTGTCTGAGTTGTTGTCCCTCTCTGTTTTCAGAGCTGTGAAGCTGTTTACTCCAGTGTGTCCGGACTCAAAGCTCATCTAGCCAACTGTAACCAGGTAGGACCTGAAAAGGATTCAAAAATATCTGACCCTTTATCACTCTGTTGAGTTCAGGGACAACTTGTACCTACGCTTGACTGGGGTATGTTTCTGTGTGCTGCAGGCAGAGGGCGATGCAGGGAAGTACACCTGCTTACTGTGCCAGAAGGAATTCAGCTCAGAGAGTGGTGTCAAATACCACATCAGCAAGACCCACTCTCAGGTGAGGCAGACATACATAAACAGTCCTTTACAGGCGGGCCTGATAACCCACTCTCAGGTGAGACAGACATACATAAACAGTCCTTTACAGGCGGGCCTGATAACCCACTCTCAGGTGAGACAGACATACATAAACAGTCCTTTACAGGTGGGCCTGATAGACCCACTCTCAGGTGAGACAGACATACATAAACAGTCCTTTACAGGTGGGCCTGATAGACCCACTCTCAGGTGAGACAGACATACATAAACAGTCCTTTACAGGTGGGCCTGATAACCCACTCTCAGGTGAGACAGACATACATAAACAGTCCTTTACAGGTGGGCCTGATAACCCACTCTCAGGTGAGACAGACATACATAAACAGTCCTTTACAGGTGGGCCTGATAGACCCACTCTCAGGTGAGACAGACATACATAAACAGTCCTTTACAGGTGGGCCTGAGACCCACTCTCAGGTGAGACAGACATACATAAACAGTCCTTTACAGGTGGGCCTGATAACCCACTCTCAGGTGAGACAGACATACATAAACAGTCCTTTACAGGTGGGCCTGATAGACCCACTCTCAGGTGAGACAGACATACATAAACAGTCCTTTACAGATGGGCCTGATAGACCCACTCTCAGGTAAGACAGACATACATAAACAGTCCTTTACAGGTGGGCCTGATAGACCCACTCTCAGGTGACATGTTCACTCATTCAGACACACATTTTAAAACACACAGGTAGATGTCATCCACTTGTAGTAACATGCAGTTGAATGTTTTCCCCTCAACATGATCATGTTACAGAACTGGTTCCGAGCCTTCAGCCACATGTTGCCCAGCAGCAGCAGCAAACCGCCAGACTACCAAGGGAAAACGGAGGTCAAGAACGGAGCCACCATGGGAAAGAAGAGAGGCCGCAAGCCCAAAGAGCGCCCCCCTGAGGCCACCCCCGTCCAGACAAACACTTTTTTCAGCACCACCCAAAACTCAGCCCCCACCCTGATCATGGGCCAGACCCCGGTCCCGACAGAGACAGGAAACCCAGGGAGCCTGACGCTAAACACACAGCCCAACCAACCCACCACACGGAGGAGTAAGCCCAAGTTGGTGCCCCCTCCCTCCGAGTAGCTCTGCTTTCAACCCAAGAGCCAGAGAGGCTATGTCTATCTATCCACATTACGCCAGTAAGCTCAAGGATATTTTGGATACCTCAAGGACTGGCGGACAGAGAACAAAACTAAAAACAACTGCACTCAGATATTTGTGTTTTAAATATACTGTATACAGTTTGTCTCCTGGTATATGTTGATATGTGACAGTCATTTTCTTTAGTTTCCTCCATTTCAGTTAAACTATTGACAACAGGGGCTCATTGGTATCCACGTTATAGTCCTACTCTGTGTAAAAATATATTTTTCTAAACAAAAGTAGTATTTCAAATGAATGTTGGCATTTTCCCTCTACATGTCTTTAGTTTCATGTTGTGTTTGAGAGATTTTTCAAATTATATTCTATTAGGATAGTGAGGTGATACTATATCTATCTATATACAGTATATAGTCAAAGCAATGACGCCATCCCTCTTTTTTTCAAGGCAGGAAGGTCAAATTTGGTCCAAAGCGATCACACTCCTTTTCATTTTTGTTGTTTTACACTTTGGCGTCTTTGGTTTGTTTTATTTTGTCAGCTGAATGTCAAAGTAGTAGTTTTTTTTTATCTACAGTGCAATATGCTAATTCGTTTTTGTCTCTTTGTTTTCTTTGGCTTTTCTTTCAAAGTAGTGAAAGACCACATACATCATACATCCAATCACTGTGTCCTAATGCTCTGGCTAAGCTATGTACTTAGTCTTTGTTTCAATTACACTGAAATTTAGGAAATTAGCACCATTTTCACAAAATGATATGAGATTTTATCGAATGTTGGTGACAGTAATTAGACCTTGGGGCATATGATTGGGGATGTTAACACAAAAATTGACACTAAAATCTATATCTACACTCAAGCAATGTAAACAGCATATCCACAAAGTTGGAAGATGTGTAGATTTAGTTTAAGATTTCGCCATTGGACCTCATAGTCTGAATTAAATGTGGGAATGTTGTAGTAATTGGTTCCCATTAAAATGGGAATTCTCAAGCTAGAATTTTCCTAGGACTGTCTGGGAGTCGGGAGAGGAAGACTGAGAGGTTTGGAACTCTCTTTGTTCGTGGTGTATTAACCAATTTAGCCTTAAAAAAAAAAAAAAAAAAGTTTAAGTTACTTTAATCTTTTAGGAAACGTAAAAAATAAAAAGCTAAAATGAAGGCTTAGATGTTGTTATGTATATGGACATATTCCCGGTCATTAAAACACTTGTCTTGCACTTTAACCCCTTTCCTCTCTTCCCCCCATTTTGTCTTTTTGCACATGAAGAGCAGAGATAAAAAACGTGACGCTCCGGGAAGAAGATGCCCTTAGACACAGATTTATAAATCAGCCTAAATGTTTACCCTAAGAATGATGGGTAAAGACACAAAACTGGCCGTAGATCAGCTTCTAAGGGGCAGCTTCACCCTACTCCAACCTAAACCTCCTATATGGAGGGTTGTAACCCAGGACTGTAAAATGAAACTGTGGTGTCCAGAAACAAGAACATCTGTGTCCCACTTTCCGACAGGATTCAATGAGTAGATAACAGGCCACCTAACAAAGCTGATCCTCAGAAATGCTAGACATTTTAGGCTGTTCTGCCAGTCAACTATTTCAGCGTAAAAGGAAATTATGTTAAAATGAAATGTCTTTAATTTATGAAAATGCTAATGTGCAATCAGCTCATTTTAATATTTTATCTATAATACATACTTAAAGTAGATACTTGAATTCACAAAACAATTGTAATAATTTGATTTAAGTAAAATGTCATGAAATGTTTAATGTATATATATCAATAGAGCAGAATAGCTCTCTCAAAGCAGCAGACCTCTCTTATAATCACTTGTGTATATTATCTAGTTAATCTGATGGCAGTTTGTGAAAAGGTTAAGTTGACATGGTTACTCTGCTTGTTCATCCAGAACAGTTTTTCCAGAAATGCTATTACTTTGTAATATATATTTCCTACAAATACAGGTGCTAAACTCATACTGTAATGCAACAAATCTTAACCATTATTTAAAAACAATGTAAATATGACATTTCCATAAGTGTAATGCTCCGGGTGTCGTGGGTGTGGAGTCAAACGCAGGAGACAGAGAGTGCAAGGCTGTGCTCTTTAATGCCCCAACGCACCACAGGGTGCTCACAATAATAACGGCCCCAAAACACAAGGAATGAGAAAGGTACAACTGAAATACACGACTAGGAACAAACACCTTCCTCTACTACAGAGCCGAAGGTTACAATCATTAATCCCGCACAACAAACAGGCGGGTCGGCTGTCTAAAGAAGCCCAACTAATCATCACAAACAGGTGCTACCAATAAACATACAAGGAGTGGGAGGAAAGACAATCAGTGGCAGCTAATAGGCCGGTGACGACGACCGCCGAGCGGGAAGGGAAGCCACCCTCGGTCGGACTCGTGACTATAAGTATTCAGACACTTTACTCATTACATTGTTGAAGCATCTTTGGCCGCGATTACAGCCTCAATGCTTCTTGGGTATGACGCTACAAGCTTGGCACACCTATATTTGGGGAGTTTCTCCCATTCTTCTCTCCAGATCCTCTCAAGCTCTGTCAGATTGGATGGGGAGCGTCACTGCAAAGCTATTTTCAGGTCTCTCCAGTGATCTTCGATCCGATTCAAGCCAAGGCTCTGGCTGGGCCGCTCAAGGAGAGACATTCATAGACTGGTCCCGAAGCCACTATTGCATTGGCTTTGCTGTGTGCTTAGGGTCATTGTCCTGTTGGAAAGAGAATCTTCGCTCCAGTCTGAGTTCCTGAGTGCTCTGGAGCAGGTTTTCATCAAGGATCTCTCTGTACTTTGCTCCGTTCATCTTTCCCTCAATCCTAACTAGTCTCCCAGTC
Organism: Oncorhynchus masou masou; assembly: GCF_036934945.1. Classification (NCBI taxonomy): domain Eukaryota; kingdom Metazoa; phylum Chordata; class Actinopteri; order Salmoniformes; family Salmonidae; genus Oncorhynchus; species Oncorhynchus masou. Next base: position 44,192,200 of record NC_088228.1, on the reverse strand, counting down.
CCTGCTGCTGAAAAACATTCCCACAGCATGATGCTGCCACCACAATGCTTCACTCTAAGGATGGTGTCAGGTTTCTCTAGATGTGACGCTTGGCATTCAGGCCAAAGAGTTCAATCTTGGTTTCAACAGACCAGACAATCTTGATTCTCATGGTCTGGACAGTCCTTCACATGCCCTTTGGCAGACTCCAAGCGGGCTGTCATGTGCCTTTTTCTGAGGAGTGGCTTCCGTTGGGCCACTCTACTATAAAGGCCTGATTGGTGGAGTGCTGCAGAGATGGGAGAACTTTCCAGAAGGACAACCATCTCCACAGAGGAATTCTAGAGCTCTGTCAGAGTGACCATCGGGTTCTTGGTCACCTCCCTGACCAAGGCCCTTCTCGCCCTATTGCTCAATTTGGCCGGGCGGCCAGCTCTAGGAAGAGTCTTGGTGATTCCAAACTTCTTCCATTTAAGAATGATGGAGGCCACTGTGTTCTTAGGGACCTTCAATGCTTCAGACATTTTTTGTACCTTCCCCAGATCAATGCCTCGAAACAATCCTGTCTCGGAGCTCTATGGACAATTCCTTCAACGTCTTGGCTTGGTTTTTGCTCTGACATGCACTGTCAATCAAGTTGTAGAACCATCCCAAGGATGATCAATGGAGACAGGATGCACCTGAGGATGCACCTGAGCTCAATTTCGAGTCTCATAGCAAAGGGTCTGAATACTTATGTAATTAAAGTACTTCTGTCGTTTCTAAAAAACCTGTTTTCACTTTGTGATTATTTTTACTGTTTTTACATTGTAGAATAATAGTGAAGATATCAAAACTATGATATAACATTTGAAACCATGTAATAACCGAAAAAGTTTTAAACAAATGAAAATATATTTGAGATTCTTCAAAGTTGACAGCTTTGCACACTCTTGGGATTCTCTCAACCAGTTTCATGAGGTAGTCACCTGCAATGCATTTCAATTAACAGGTGTGCCTTGTTAAAAGTTAATTTGTGGAATGTCTTTCCTTCTTAATGAGTTTGAGCCAATCAGTTGTGTTGTGACAAGGTAGGGGTGGTATACAGAAAATAGCCCTATCTGGTAAAAGACCAAGTCCATATTATGGCAAAAACAGCTCAAATTAGAAAAGAGAAATGTCAGTACATCATTACTTTACTTTAAAACATGAAGTTCAATCAAAATAGAACATTTACTTTAAGACATGAAGATCAGTCAATCCGGAAAATGTTAAGAACTTTGAAAGTTTCTTCAAGTGCAGTCGCAAAAACCATGAAGCGCTATGATGAAACTGGCTCATGAGGACCGCCACAGGAAAGGAAGACCCAGAGTTCTCTGCTGCAGAGGATAAGTTCATTAGAGTTAACTGCACCTCAAATTGCAGCACAAATAAATGCTTCAGAGTTCAAATAACAGACACATCTCAACATCAACTGTTCAGAGGAGACTGCGTGAATCAGGCCTTCATGGTCAAATTGCTGCAAAGAATCCATGACTAAAGGACACCAATAATAAGAAGAGAGTTGTTTGAGCCAAGAAACAGGAGCAATGGACAATATGGACTGGCGGAAATGTGTCCTTTGGTCTGATGATTCCAAATCTGAGATTTTTGGTTCCAACCGCCGTGTCTTTGAAAGACGCAGAGTAGGTGAACAGATGACCTCTACATGTGTGGTTCCCACCGTGAAGCATGTAGGAGGAGTTGTGATGTTGTGGAGGTGCTTTGCTGGTAACACTGTCTGATTTATTTAGAATTTAAAGCACACTTAATGCTTAACCAGCATGGATACCGCACCATTCTGGAGCGATATGCCATCCCATCTGTTTTGCGCTTAGTGGGACTATCATTTGTTTTTCAACAGGACAGTGATCCAAAACACACCTCCAGTCTGTGTTAGGGCTATTTGACAAAGAAGGAGAGTGATGGAGTGAGTGCTGCATCAGATGACCTCCACAATCACCCGACCTCAACCCAGCTGAGATGGTTTGGGATAAGTTGGACCGCAGAGTGAAGCAAAAGCAGCCAACAAGTGCTCAGCATATGTGGGAACTCCTTCAAGACGGTTGAAAAAGCATTCCTCTTGAAGCTGGTTGAGAGAATACCAACAGTATGCAAAGCTGTCATCAGGGCAAAGGGTGGCTACTTTGAAGATATAAAATATTTAACACTGTTTTGGTTACTACATGATTCCGTATGTGTTATATCATAGTTTTGATGTCCTCACTAATTATTCTCCAATGTAGAAAATAGTGAAAATAAAGAAAAACCCTTCAGTGAGTACAGTTGGTGTGTCCACACTATGGACTGGTACCATATATTCATACTTCACCCCATCAGTCTTCCGAGATGATGTGGAGAACACATATATCCTGTTTGAAAATATGTTTACACCATATTTTGTTGTAATTTACTCATTTAATGGCACATTTTTTCACCTACCCTATCCCTTTGTTTGTTTGCTTACGAAATAGTTATTTTATTTTTTCTCAGTGATAACAATAGTTAAAGTCCATCAAATGCCATGGGATGTTGAAATACGTTGTTTTAACAAGTTTGATAATGCACATTAAATGTTGATTTTCAGGACACAATTATTGAGAATCCATTTGTCTAGATCTAAGGATCAACAAGGAGGTGTATCTGTGTTTGTTTCTCTATTTAGTGCACTTACTACCCCTTGAAATAGGAGTGTTGTCACCTGAGCTTTTTAGTAGTCTGGACTGTGTGTGGTGTGACTTTTATACCTGGGGAGTCTATAGGCTAAGATGTCTTCCTTTTTTTCACAAATTCTATTTTCCCGCTTTAATGTTTTATCTTACAAACATTTACAATTTCAATAAGCTTTAGATAAATCTTTGTTTTGGAAATGTACCATTATAGACTGGATACAAAACATTTGGTGATTGGTTATGTTGAGGAGAATACTTAGTTATGTTCTAAATGAGAAAATGTGTTTCCTATGTTGAAGTTGATCTGATCAGAAGCCTTATCCTATAACTAGGGTATAATTTTGCACGCCCAATCTTTAAGTTTTTGATTTGTTAAAAAAGTTTGAAATATCCAATAAATGTCGTTCCACTTCATGATACAGTTTTATATCTTTATGTTTGAAGCCTGAAATGTGGCAAAAGGTCGCAAAGTTCAAGGGGGCCGAATACTTTCGCAAGGCACTGTATGTCCAATGTAATGGAAACCCGAGATTACTATATATTTGCAACCCCATTGCGGTGTGAACCCGTTCATCACCCAAACAGTTGAATTAGCTGGCCAGTGTGATGGCACCACTAAATGTGAAGGATATGACATACATTGTAAGTGATGATAATCCATCCGCTGTCTCATGTTGCACAGACAATGAGCATTAAGGAGACAAGGAGTCCTGAGGCCTCTGACCATTTCCACAGGAGAGGCCTGCAAAACGTAAAGGACGTCGGATATTGGATCAGGCCTTGTAACATTATTGTTACAAGGCCTTATCTGCACACAGACAAGACACCCTCGAAGCATCGTTACCCACCCAAGGGGAACACCTACTTCAAGGTCTCAAAGCCAGTGAAGTCACCGATTGAATTGCTATTAGAGCAATTTAAGCTAGAAATATCATGCCAGGTTACACTCACCCCCTTCTTTCCTGCACTAACCATTGATCAGGGTCAACAGCATCAATGGGATTTCATGGGATCAACTATTTTTCTGCCAATACAAAATCGCTTTCTCGTGAGAACTTCTTGTCTACTCGTGAGAACTTCTTGTCTACTCGTGAGAACTTCTTGTCTACTCGTGAGAACTTCTTGTCTACTCTGAGAACTTGTCGTGAGAACTTCTTGTCTACTCGTGAGAACTTCTTGACGTGAGAACTTCTTGTCTGAGAACTTCGTGAGAACTTCTTGTCGTGAGAACTTCTTGTCTACTCGTGAGAACTTCTTGTCTACTCGTGAGAACTTCTTGTCTACTCGTGAGAACTTCTTGTCTACTCGTGAGAACTTCTTGTCTACTCGTGAGAACTTCTTGTCTACTCGTGAGAACTTCTTGTCGAGACGTGAGAACTTCTTGTGAGAACTTCTTGTCTACTCGTGAGAACTTCTTGTCTACTCGTGTGAACTTCTTGTCTACTCGTGAGAACTTCTTGTCTACTCGTGAGAACTTCTTGTCTACTGAGAACTTCTTGTGAGAACTTCTTGTCTACTCGTGAGAACTTCTTGTCTACTTCTTGTCTACTCGTGAGAACTTCTTGTCTACTCGTGAGAACTTCTTGTCTACTCGTGAGAACTTCTTGTCTACTCGTGAGAACTTCTTGTCTACTCGTGAGAACTTCTTGTCTACTCGTGAGAACTTCTTGTCTACTCGTGAGAACTTCTTGTGAGAACTTCTTGTCTGAGAACTTCTTGTCTACACGTGAGAACTTCTTGTCTACACCTGAGAACTTCTTGTCTACACGTGAGAACTTCTTGTCTACTCGTGAGAACTTCTTGTCTACTCGTGAGAACTTCTTGTCTACTCGTGAGAACTTCTTGTCTACTCGTGAGAACTTCTTTTACTCTTTATTTATTTTTTCTATTTCCAACTGGACATTTAATTTTATTTTACAAATGATAACACATACAGTATATAATGAATGTAAATGTACAGTTGAAGTCGTAAGTTTACATACACTTAGGTTGGAGTCATTAAAACTTGTTTTTCAACCACTCCACAAATTTCTTGTTAACAAACTATAGTTTTGGCAACTTGGTTAGGACATCTACTTTGTGTATGACGCAAGTCATTTTTCCAACAATTGTTTACAGAGAGATTATTTCACCTATAATTCACTGTATCACAGTTCCAGTGGGTCAGACGTTTACATACACTGAGTTGACTGTACCTTTAAACAGCTTGGAACATTCCAGAAAATGATGTCATTGCTTTAGAAGCTTCTGTTAGGCTAATTGACATCATTTGAGTCAATTGGAGGTGTACCTGTGGATGTATTTCAAAGCCTACCTTCAAACTCAGTGCCTCTTTGCTTGACATTGTGCTGCCATCCTGTTTGAAGGTATCAGATAACTTTATTACAATGGTTAAGATGGATTCTCAATGTGTTCCATGGTGTTGTTCGCCCCCTGGTGGAGCTTTCTGGTACTTAGACTGTAAGGAAAAGAGACACGCAGAGAAAGATACAGGAAGAGACGCAGAGATGCAGCTAAAAATAAAACTACCATGCAGGTCTTTCAGTGCAGTTCTCTTGTCACGCTTCAACCTCGATTCAAGCATTTAGCTAGTGAAGATAATCTTGTTATTGATAGAATTGCTTACTTATCAATTTTAGTTGGTTGCATTTACTCACACAAATTGCAATGCCTTTCATGTATGTCGTTAGCTGTATTACTTTGCTCGTGCGTCATGCAAACGAATTGTAAAACATACAATACTAAAGTTTTGTTACTGTTTCTAGTGTAATATGCTTTTTATTGTATAGAGGTGGTTGCACATTATTAGAGTAATTAAAGGAGTTGTCAATTACCATATGAGTAACATTAACTATATGGTTTGGCATCATGTCAGATACATGGTACCTTGACACGAGCTTTGAATTTATGCAACTTCAACTTGAAAGGTATAATGTACAGCTGCAGTATGTCGGTGTGAATTGAATACTAAATGTTTAATGTACAGCTACAGTATGTCGGTGTGAATTGAATACTAAATGTTTAATGTACAGCTACAGTAGTATTGAATACTAAATACTAAATGTATAATGTACAGCTACAGTAATTGAATTAAATACTAAATGTTTAATGTACAGCTACAGTATGTCGGTGTGAATTGTGTGCTACAGTAATGTTTTGTTGTGTGAATTGAATACTAAATGTTTAATGTACATACTAAATGTTTAATGTACAGTATGCGGTGTGAATTGAATACTAAATGTTTAATGTACAGCTACAGTATGTCGGTGTGAATTGAATACTAAATACTAAATGTTTAATGTACAGCTACAGTATGTCGGTGTGAATTGAATACTAAATGTTTAATGTACAGCTACAGTATGTCGGTGTGAATTGAATACTAAATACTAAATGTATAATGTACAGCTACAGTATGTCGGTGTGAATTGAATACTAAATGTTTAATGTACAGTACAGCTACTAAATGTTTAATGTACAGTCAGTATGTCGGTGTGAATTGAATACTAAATGTTTAATGTTGTAATACAGTATGTCGGTGTGAATTGAATACTAAATGTTTAATGTACAGCTACAGTATGTCGGTGTGAATTGAATACTAAATGTTTAAAGTACAGCTACAGTATGTCGGTGTGAATTGAATACTAAATGTTTAATGTACAGCTACAGTATGTCGGTGTGAATTGAATACTAAATGTTTAATGTACAGCTACAGTATGTCGGTGTGAATTAAATACTAAATGTTTAATGTACAGCTACAGTATGTCGGTGTGAATTGAATACTAAATGTTTAATGTACAGCTACAGTATGTCGGTGTGAATTGAATACTAAATGTTTAATGTACAGCTACAGTATGTCAGTGTGAATTGAATACTAAATGTTTGTCAGTATGTCGGTGTGTGAATTGAATGTACAGCTACAGTATGTCGGTGTGAATTGAATACTAAATGTTTAATGTACAGCTACAGTATGTCGGTGTGAATTGAATACTAAATGTTTAATGTACAGCTACAGTATGTTGTGTGAATTGAATACTAAATGTTTAATGTACAGCTACAGTATGTCGGTGTGAATTGAATACTAAATGTTTAATGTACAGCTACAGTATGTCGGTGTGAATTGAATACTAAATGTTTAATGTACAGCTACTAAAGTATGTTATGTCGGTGTGTGAATACTAAATGTTTAATGTGCTAATACTAAATACTAAATGTTTAATGTACAGCTACAGTATGTCAGTGTGAATTGAATACTAAATACTAAATGTTTAATGTACAGCTACAGTATGTCGGTGTGAATTGAATACTAAATGTTTAAAGTACAGCTACATTATGTCGGTGTGAATTGAATGCTAAAGTATATTCTTTTCTGTATTTTGCAGTTTCACAACATAAACGTTTTCAATATATTAATTCAAGAAAAGTCACGCCTTGGGAGTTTTATTGACAACTTAGTTGTTATCTATCTGTCTAGTTTTGCATGGGAATGCAATTCAAAATCAAAAGAAATCAGCCAAGACCTCAGCAAAGACATTGTGGAACTCCACAAGTCTGGTTCATTCTTGGGAGCAATTTCCAGGCGCCTGAAGGAACCACGTTCATCTGTACAAACAATAGTACGCAAGTATAAACACCATTAACCACACAGCCGTCATACCGCTCAGGAAGGAGGCGCGTTCTGTCTCCTAGAGATGAACGTACTTTGGTGCGAAAAGTGCAAATCAATCCCAGAACAACAGCAAAGGACCTTGTGAACATGCTGGAGAAAACAGGTACAAAAGTATCTATATCCACAGTAAAAAAGTCCTATATCGACATAACCTGAAAGGTCGTTCAGCAAGGAAGAACCCACTGCTTCAAAACCGCCATAAAAAAGCCAGACTATGGTTTGCAACTGCACATGGGGACAAAGATCGTACTTTTTGGAGAAATGTCCTCTGGTCTTATGAAAGAAAAACATAATTGTTTGGCCATAATGACCATCGTTATGTTTGGAGGAAGAAGGGGGAGGCTTGCAAGCCTAAGAACACAATCCCAACCGTGAAGCACAGGGGTGGCAGCATCATGTTGTGGGGGTGCTTTGCTGCAGGAGGGTCAGGTGCACTTCACAAAATAGATGGCATCATGAGGAGAAAAAATTATGTGGATATATTGAAGCAACGTCTCAAGACATCAGTCAGGAAGTTAAAGCTTGGTCGTAAATGGGTCTTCCAAGTGGACAATGACCACAAGCATACTTCCAAAGTTGTAGCAAAATTGCTTAAGGACAACAACGTCAAGGTATTGGAGTGGCCATCACAAAGCCCTGACCTCCAATCCTATAGAAAATATGTGGGCAGAACTGGAAAAAGCATGTGCGAGTTTGGAGGCCTACAAACCTGACACCGTTACACCAGCTCTGTCAGGAGGAATGGGCCAAAATTTACCCAACTTATTGTGGGTAGCTTGTGGAAGACTACCCGAAATGTTTGACCCAGGTTAAAACTGCTTATGGCTAACGGGATCGACTTGACAACAGCCAGTGAAAGTGCAGGGCTCCAAATTGAAACAACATAACTCTCATAATTAAAATTTCTCAAACATACACGTATTTTACACCATTTTAAAGATAAACGTGTTGTTAATTCCACCACAGTGTCCGATTTCAAAAAGGTTTTACGATGAAAGCACAAACAATTTTGTTAGGTCAGTACCTAGTCACAGAAAAACACAGCCATTTTTTCCAGCCAAAGAGAGGAGTCACAAAAAGCAGAAATAGAGAGAAATTAATCACTAACCTTTGATAATCTTCCTCAGATGACACTCTAGGACCAGCAGCAGGGTCATCCTCAGCCCTTGATCAAGTTGCTTGTGAACGAAACTACTGTCACATCGTCCTGAACTGTCCATGTGTGTTTTGATTTAGAAAGTAATGGGGATAGCCTCAGCTACAAGATGAAACCTGGATTTCTTGGAATTGACTGAGAATCATTGACATGTTAACTGATAATGGTTATTACTGGCCCGTCAAAAGTCAATATCTGGCAGGAGTTGTTTCTTCATCACTGAACAGGAATGTTTCAGATGGGACCCTTCTGATAGAAGAGACTCCTTCAGTAACTATAGTCAGTTGAGCCTAATACTACTACATTCAATCTCTAAAGATATAAATCCAAGCTCTTCTCTGTCCTGGCGCCCCAATGGTGGAACCAGCTTCTCCTTGAAGCTAGAACAGCAGAGTTCCTGCCCATCTTCCGAAAACATCTGAAACCCTACCTCTTAAAAGATTACCTTAAATACTCCCACTGCACCCACCCTCGTTTAAGAAACCCGGCACTTCCCACCTCCTGACTGACCTGGCTCTATGCCTGTGGGCTGCTTTTCTGCTGAGATTGGCAAGAATAAAGTATACATTTTGCTCCTCATGCTTTCACTCACACCCCACAGGCGGCAGGTGTACAGAAGGTGTTCCCTCACCAAGTCCTTCTCACTTCATTCTATTCTGCCTCCCATAGCCACTCGGTACACTCTACCTCTGGCCTCAATCAGTTTCACCTCATGTCAATCTTCACCAGCTAAAGCCTCTACCAGTCCCTTGTGTTTAGCTACAGTTGGTATTTGTGGGTAATATTTACCAGTAGTCAGGTCAGGCACGCACCTCTCATCCCAAGGCCAATCTACACTCCACCCCCTATAATATTTTTGGGAAAAGTATAGTCTTCAGGGCATGGGTATTCAAATCATACTCTACATGGCCCGGTGCCTGCTGGTTTTCTGTTCTACCTGATAATTAATTACACACACCTGGTGTCCCAGGTCTAAATCAGTCTGCTTAGAGGCGAGCCATGGAAAAATGCAGTGGAACTGGCTTCGTCCAGAGTTGAGTTTGAAGGCTTTAGGGGTTAATGCATAGCAGCTCTCACGATTTTATTGGACCTTAACTTGGTCCAAGACCACAGGGAAGTATGTCAAATGTTTATCTGTTCACAAAAAAAGGAGAAAAGTTAGTGTCTGCTAACTTTCCCTTTGGTGAGCGGACTTCCTGTATAGAGAGGTCTGCTGCTAATCGTTCAAGAGTGTCGCAGGTACTTCCTCCACCACTGTTTGACACACCTTTTCTTACTTCCACAAAGCATTCCAGAATGGATGCAACGAGCCCATTTCAAACAATAAAGAATTAAGGGCAGAGAGAACACTTGGTTCTCAGATGAACTAGCTGCAATCATGCTGTGTGGGCTAAAGTAAGAAGGTCTGATTCAGCTGATTATTGGATGGCTTTTAATCACCTTCGGAATCAGGGCGTGGCTATGACCTGAAAGCTGAAACCAGAACACTACCTCAAATCTACTACTGATAATCTGAATAATCCTTCTACATGTTGGCAAGTAGTGAAACGTTTTGAGGACAAAAATGATGCACAGCTCCCTAGACAACTGGTTGTCTCAAAAGGTGGTAACTGAGAGAACATGTATTCTGAACTATTTTACTCAACAATGTCTTGACGCAGGTGTATTATTTGATAGGGTTAAAGGCCAACGTGTGAAAGGCCAACATGTGAAATTAACTGACACTCCTGAGCACTCCTTCTCCTTCTCACCCTTCTCTGTCTCAGAGGTCCATAGAGCCCTGAATAATGTCAACATTATCAACTGGCCCTGATGATCTAGATCCCCACCTACGGACATCAGCTCCCCCTTTAACATGCATCTTTAACCCTAGAATGTAATGAAATCCCCAGTTTGTGAATATCAGCATTGGTCCAACCTCTTTTGAAAGGAGGTAATCCCACTATACTGAATAACCATCGACCCATATCTAAGTTGTCTATTCTGGAAAAGGTATTGGATTTCCTAGTCAATAAGGAGTTTAAGGCCTACCTCCAGGAAAATATTTTGAGTGGCATGCAATCAGGTGTCAGGTCTGGCCACACCTTTAAGGTATTAAATGATGTTTACTGTACCCTGGACAGGAAGCTGCGTTGTGTATCTGTATTCATAGACATGCCAAAGGCAGTTGACACTTGGACCATACTGTCTTGGTGCAGAGAGTGTTGGGATTACTGGTCATGCTTTGGAGTGGTTTGTGAACTACCTATCAAATGCCTTTTTTACCCAGTGTGTTAAAGCAGACGGTTGTAAGTCGGACAACATAGTGTTGTGTGTTGTGCTCGGGAGTGCCTCAAGGATACATTTTAGGTCCCTTGTTGTTAATTATCTATATCCACAACATTGGGAGACAAATTGAGACAGCTGATGTATATTTTTATGCAGTTAACACTGTTATCTAGTCAAGTGACAGCAGTTTAACTCTGTTCTCCAGTCAAGTGGAAGCAGTTTAACACTGTTCTCTAGTCAAGTGGAAGCAGTTTAACACTGTTCTCTAGTCAAGTGACAGCAGTTTAACACTGTTCTCTAGTCAAGTGGAAGCAGTTTAACACTGTTCTCTAGTCAAGTGACAGCAGTTTAACTCTGTTCTCTATTCAAGTGAAAGCAGTTGAACTCTGTTCTCCAGTAAAGTGACAGCAGTTTAACACTGTTCTCCAGTCAAGTGGAAGCAGTTTAACTCTGTTCTCTAGTCAAGTGGAAGCAGTTTAACACTGTTCTCCAGTCAAGTGGAAGCAGTTTAACTCTGTTCTCTATTCAAATTACAGCAGTTTAACTCTGTTCTCTAGTCAAGTGACAGCAGTTTAACACTGTTCTCTAGTCAAGTGACAGCAGTTTAACTCTGTTCTCTAGTCAAGTGACAGCAGTTTAACTCTGTTCTCTAGTCAAGTGGAAGCAGTTTAACACTGTTCTCTAGTCAAGTGGAAGCAGTTTAACTCTGTTCTCTATTCAAGTGAAAGCAGTTTAACACTGTTCTCTAGCCAAATGACAGCAGTTTAACTCTGTTCTCTAGTCAAGTGACAGCAGTTTAACTCTGTTCTCTATTCAAGTGGCAGCAGTTTAACTCTGTTCTCTATTCAAGTGACAGCAGTTTAACACTGTTCTCTAGTCAAGTGACAGCAGTTTAACTCTGTTCTCTATTCAAGTGACAGCAGTTTAACACTGTTCTCTAGTCAAGTGACAGCAGTTTAACTCTGTTCTCTATTCAAATGACAGCAGTTTAACTCTGTTCTTTAGTCAAGTGACAGCAGTTTAACTCTGTTCTCTATTCAAGTGGCAGCAGTTTAACTCTGTTCATCTATTCAAGTGACAGCAGTTTAACACTGTTCTCTAGTCAAGTGACAGCAGTTTAACTCTGTTCTCTATTCAAATGACAGCAGTTTAACTCTGTTCTCTAGTCAAGTGACAGCAGTTTAACTCTGTTCTCTATTCAAGTGGCAGCAGTTTAACTCTGTTCTCTAGTCAAGTGACAGCAGTTTAACACTGTTCTCCAGTCAAGTGGAAGCAGTTTAACTCTGTTCTCTAGTCAAGTGGAAGCAGTTGAACTCTGTTCTCCAGTAAAGTGACAGCAGTTTAACACTGTTCTCCAGTCAAGTGGAAGCAGTTTAACTCTGTTCTCTAGTCAAGTGGAAGCAGTTTAACACTGTTCTCCAGTCAAGTGGAAGCAGTTTAACTCTGTTCTCTATTCAAATTACAGCAGTTTAACTCTGTTCTCTAGTCAAGTGACAGCAGTTTAACACTGTTCTCTAGTCAAGTGACAGCAGTTTAACTCTGTTCTCTAGTCAAGTGACAGCAGTTTAACTCTGTTCTCTAGTCAAGTGGAAGCAGTTTAACACTGTTCTCTAGTCAAGTGGAAGCAGTTTAACTCTGTTCTCTATTCAAGTGAAAGCAGTTTAACACTGTTCTCTAGTCAAGTGACAGCAGTTTAACTCTGTTCTCTATTCAAGTGACAGCAGTTTAACACTGTTCTCTAGTCAAGTGAAAGCAGTTGAACTCTGTTCTCCAGTAAAGTGACAGCAGTTTAACACTGTTCTCCAGTCAAGTGAAAGCAGTTTAACACTGTTCTCTAGCCAAATGACAGCAGTTTAACTCTGTTCTCTAGTCAAGTGACAGCAGTTTAACTCTGTTCTCTATTCAAGTGGCAGCAGTTTAACTCTGTTCTCTATTCAAGTGACAGCAGTTTAACACTGTTCTCTAGTCAAGTGACAGCAGTTTAACTCTGTTCTCTATTCAAGTGACAGCAGTTTAACACTGTTCTCTAGTCAAGTGACAGCAGTTTAACTCTGTTCTCTATTCAAATGACAGCAGTTTAACTCTGTTCTTTAGTCAAGTGACAGCAGTTTAACTCTGTTCTCTATTCAAGTGGCAGCAGTTTAACTCTGTTCTCTAGTCAAGTGACAGCAGTTTAACACTGTTCTCTAGTCAAATGACAGCAGTTTAACTCTGTTCATCTATTCAAGTGACAGCAGTTTAACACTGTTCTCTAGTCAAGTGACAGCAGTTTAACTCTGTTCTCTATTCAAATGACAGCAGTTTAACTCTGTTCTCTAGTCAAGTGACACCAGTTTAACTCTGTTCTCTATTCAAGTGGCAGCAGTTTAACTCTGTTCTCTAGTCAAGTGACAGCAGTTTAACACTGTTCTCCAGTCAAGTGACAGCAGTTTAACACTGTTCTCTATTCAAATGACAGCAGTTTAACTCTGTTCTCTATTCAAATGACAGCAGTTTAACTCTGTTCTCTGGAAGCAGTTTAACTCTGTTCTCCAGTCAAGTGACAGCTGTTCTCCAGTCAAGTTTAACTCTGTTCTCTAGTCAAGTGACAGCAGTTTAACTCTGTTCTCTAGTCAAGTGGAAGCAGTTTAACACTGTTCTCTAGTCAAGTGACAGCAGTTTAACTCTGTTCTCTATTCAAGTGAAAGCAGTTTAACTCTGTTCTCTAGTCAAGTGGAAGCAGTTTAACACTGTTCTCAGTAAAGTGACAGCAGTTTAACACTGTTCTCTAGTCAAGTGACAGCAGTTTAACTCTGTTCTCTAGTCAAGTGACAGCAGTTTAACACTGTTCTCTAGTCAAATGACAGCAGTTTAACTCTGTTCTCTATTCAAGTGACAGCAGTTTAACACTGTTCTCTAGTCAAGTGACAGCAGTTTAACTCTGTTCTCTATTCAAATGACAGCAGTTTAACTCTGTTCTCTAGTCAAGTGACAGCAGTTTAACTCTGTTCTCTATTCAAGTGGCAGCAGTTTAACTCTGTTCTCTAGTCAAGTGACAGCAGTTTAACACTGTTCTCCAGTCAAGTGGAAGCAGTTTAACACTGTTCTCTAGTCAAGTGACAGCAGTTTAACTCTGTTCTCTATTCAAATGACAGCAGTTTAACTCTGTTCTCTAGTCAAGTGACACCAGTTTAACTCTGTTCTCTATTCAAGTGGCAGCAGTTTAACTCTGTTCTCTAGTCAAGTGACAGCAGTTTAACACTGTTCTCCAGTCAAGTGACAGCAGTTTAACACTGTTCTCTATTCAAATGACAGCAGTTTAACTCTGTTCTCTATTCAAATGACAGCAGTTTAACTCTGTTCTCTAGTCAAGTGACAGCAGTTTAACTCTGTTCTCTAGTCAAGTGACAGCAGTTTAACTCTGTTCTCTAGTCAAGTGGAAGCAGTTTAACACTGTTCTCTAGTCAAGTGACAGCAGTTTAACTCTGTTCTCTATTCAAGTGAAAGCAGTTTAACTCTGTTCTCTAGTCAAGTGGAAGCAGTTTAACACTGTTCTCCAGTAAAGTGACAGCAGTTTAACACTGTTCTCTAGTCAAGTGACAGCAGTTTAACTCTGTTCTCTAGTCAAGTGACAGCAGTTTAACACTGTTCTCTAGTCAAATGACAGCAGTTTAACTCTGTTCTCTATTCAAGTGACAGCAGTTTAACACTGTTCTCTAGTCAAGTGACAGCAGTTTAACTCTGTTCTCTATTCAAATGACAGCAGTTTAACTCTGTTCTCTAGTCAAGTGACAGCAGTTTAACTCTGTTCTCTATTCAAGTGGCAGCAGTTTAACTCTGTTCTCTAGTCAAGTGACAGCAGTTTAACACTGTTCTCCAGTCAAGTGGAAGCAGTTTAACTCTGTTCTCTAGTCAAGTGACAGCAGTTTAACACTGTTCTCTATTCAAGTGGCAGCAGTTTAACTCTGTTCTCTAGTCAAGTGACAGCAGTTTAACACTGTTCTCTAGTCAAGTGACAGCAGTTTAGCACTGTTCTCTATTCAAATGACAGCAGTTTAACTTTGTTCTCTATTCAAATTACAGCAGTTTAACTCTGTTCTCTAGTCAAGTGACAGCAGTTTAACTCTGTTCTCTATTCAAATGACAGCAGTTTAACTCTGTTCTTTAGTCAAGTGACAGCAGTTTAACTCTGTTCTCTATTCAAATGACAGCAGTTTAACACTGTTCTCTATTCAAATGGCAGCAGTTTAACTCTGTTCTCTATTCAAATGACAGCAGTTTAACACTGTTCTCTTGCCAAATGACAGCAGTTTAACACTGTTCTCTATTCAAATGACAGCAGTTTAACACTGTTCTCTATTCAAATGGCAGCAGTTTAACACTGTTCTCTATTCAAGTGTAAGCAGTTTAACTCTGTTCTTGTCAGGATTTGGCCAGGGTTGTTCCGGGTTTTGATCACTAGATGCCCCCATTGTGCTTTTTGACCTTATGTTTTTTCCCTTGTTCCCCATTATTATTTGCACTTGTGCCTCGTTTTCCCCTGATTGTATTTAAACCCTTAGTTTCCCTCAGTTCTGTGCTCTGTGTTTGTATGTTAGCACCCAGCCCTAGTGTTCTGTGTATTCTTGTCGATTCCGGTGGATGCTCTTGTGGAATTCTGTTTTTGTTTTTGAGTATCTCTTGAGGCTTTTTTGTGCTATTCCTACCACCTTTTGGATTTGCCATTTTTTGTATTGAAGGACTTCTCCTTTTTACTTTATTAAATACACCGTCTTAAGTACTGCTGTGTCTGCCTCATCTTCTGGGTTCTGCTGACTATTCGTGGCTCAGTTGGTTAAGTAACTGTTTCTCACTCCGGAGACCCAGGTTCGTAACCGGGTCCTGACAGTTCTTCTAGTCAAGTGACAGCAGTTTAACTCTGTTCTCTATTCAAGTGACAGCAGTTTAACACTGTTCTCCAGTAAAGTGACAGCAGTTTAACACTGTTCTCCAGTCAAGTGGAAGCAGTTTAACTCTGTTCTCTATTCAAGTGACAGCAGTTTAACTCTGTTCTCTATTCAAGTGACAGCAGTTTAACACTGTTCTCTATTCAAATGACAGCAGTTTAACTCTGTTCTCTAGTCAAGTGGAAGCAGTTTAACACTGTTCTCCAGTCAAGTGACAGCAGTTTAACTCTGTTCTCTATTCAAATGACAGCAGTTTAACTTTGTTCTCTATTCAAATTACAGCAGTTTAACTCTGTTCTCTATTCAAGTGAAAGCAGTTTAACTCTGTTCTCTAGTCAAGTGGAAGCAGTTTAACACTGTTCTCCAGTCAAGTGGAAGCAGTTTAACACTGTTCTCTAGTCAAGTGACAGCAGTTTAACTTGGTTCTCTATTCAAATTACAGCAGTTTAACTCTGTTCTCTATTCAAGTGACAGCAGTTTAACACTGTTCTCTATTCAAGTGGCAGCAGTTTGACTTTTAACAGCTTTTAACATCCATCAACAGAATCTGTACGATCTGAAGCTCATTCTGAATTCCTCTAAAACAAAATGCTAAAATACTAAACACTCTGATAACCATGTCATTACTGCCTTGGCTAAATGCATGGTATTTACCAATACTAAACACTCTGATAACCATGTCATTACTGCCTTGGCTAAATGCATGGTATTTACCAATACTAAACACTCTGATAACCATGTCATTACTGCCTTGGCTAAATGCATGGTATTTACCAATACTAAACACTCTGATAACCATGTCATTACTGCCTTGGCTAAATGCATGGTATTTACCAATACTAAACACTCTGATAACCATGTCATTACTGCCTTGGCTAAATGCATGGTATTTACCAATACTAAACACTCTGATAACCATGTCATTACTGCCTTGGCTAAATGCATGGTATTTACCAATACTAAACACTCTGATAACCATGTCATTACTGCCTTGGCTAAATGCATGGTATTTACCAATACTAAACACTCTGATAACCATGTCATTACTGCCTTGGCTAAATGCATGGTATTTACCAATACTAAACACTCTGATAACCATGTCATTACTGCCTTGGCTAAATGCATGGTATTTACCAATACTAAACACTCTGATAACCATGTCATTACTGCCTTGGCTAAATGCATGGTATTTACCAATACTAAACACTCTGATAACCATGTCATTACTGCCTTGGCTAAATGCATGGTATTTACCAATACTAAACACTCTGATAACCATGTCATTACTGCCTTGGCTAAAAGCATGGTATTTACCCATACTAAACACTCTGATAACCATGTCATTACTGCCTTGGCTAAATGCATGGTATTTACCAATACTAAACACTCTGATAACCATGTCATTACTGCCTTGGCTAAATGCATGGTATTTACCAATACTAAACACTCTGATAACCATGTCATTACTGCCTTGGCTAAAAGCATGGTATTTACCCATACTAAACACTCTGATAACCATGTCATTACTGCCTTGGCTAAATGCATGGTATTTACCCATACTAAACACTCTGATAACCATGTCATTACTGCCTTGGCTAAATGCATGGTATTTACCCATACTAAAACTCTGATAACCATGATAACCATGTCATTACTGCCTTGGCTAAATGCATGGTATTTACCAATACTAAACACTCTGATAACCATGTCATTACTGCCTTGGCTAAATGCATGGTATTTACCAATACTAAACACTCTGATAACCATGTCATTACTGCCTTGGCTAAATGCATGGTATTTACCAATACTAAACACTCTGATAACCATGTCATTACTGCCTTGGCTAAATGCATGGTATTTACCAATACTAAACACTCTGATAACCATGTCATTACTGCCTTGGCTAAATGCATGGTATTTACCAACACTAAACACTCTGATAACCATGTCATTACCGCCTTGTCTAAATGCATGGTATTTACCCATACTAAACAATCTGATAACCATATCATTACTGCCTTGGCTAAATGCATGGTATTTACCAATACTAAACACTCCGATAACCATGTCATTACTGCCTTGGCTAAATGCATGGTATTTACCAATACTAAACACTCTGATAACCATGTCATTACTGCCTTGGCTAAATGCATGGTATTTACCAATAC
Source organism: Oncorhynchus masou masou (assembly GCF_036934945.1). NCBI lineage: Eukaryota > Metazoa > Chordata > Actinopteri > Salmoniformes > Salmonidae > Oncorhynchus > Oncorhynchus masou. The sequence continues at coordinate 44,174,348 of NC_088228.1, read as the reverse complement.
TAAACACTCTGATAACCATGTCATTACTGCCTTGGCTAAATGCATGGTATTTACCCATAATAAACACTCTGAAAAGCATGTCCTTGGAAGGACATTCTATAGAGCAAGTCAAAATGTACAAATATCTGGGAGTTTGGGTGAATGAGAAGTTGAGCTTCACCAGCCATGTAGAGAACCTAGTCAGGAAACTCAAGCTGGGTTTTATTTGGGTTTTATTACTGGCACACGGTTTGTTTTTCCTTTGGCTCCAAAAAGGAGTTGATTCATTTTACTTTTCTCTATGTATTGGACTATGGTGATACTATTTATGTACAAGCCTGAAGCTCTACACTGAAGGCTCTTGACTCTGTGTACCATGCAGCCCTTTGTTTTTTGTTACCAATCAGATCTATACAGTGCTGTTGGGTGGACATCACCTGCACCCCACAGGCTCCAACGCTGGTATATTCTATTTATAAGGCCTTTTTAGGAAAACTATCCTCTCTTCTAGCTTGAAATGAAAACACATACAAGCTCAGATCTCAGTCTTGTTTTATGCTTCGCGTCCTGAAGAATTAGAACCAAGCATCGGGCTTAGTGGGACTATCATTTGTTTTTCAACAGCACAATGACCCAACTCACCTCGAGGCTGTGTAAGGACTATTTGACAAAGAAGCAGAGTGATGGAGTGCTGCATCAGATGACCTGGTCTCCACAATCATCCGACCTCAACCCAATTGAGATGGTTTGGATGAGTTGGACTGCAGAGTGAAGGAAAAGAATCCAACAAGTGCACAGCATATGTTGGAATTTCTTCAAGACTGTTAGAAAAGCATTCCAGGTGAAACTGGTTGAGAGAATGACAAAAGTGTTCAAAGCTGTCATCAAGGCAAAGTATGGCTACTTTGAAGAATCTAACATATAAAATATATTTTGATTTGTTTAACACTTTTTTGGTTACTACATGGTTCCACATGTGTTACTTCATAGTTTTGATGTCTTCACTATTATTCTACATTGTAGAACATAGTACAAATAAAGGAAAACCCTTGAATGAGTAGTTGTGTGTAGGTGTTCTAAAACTTTTGACTGGTACTGTACACTCTCACACACTTAGACCTTCAGGAGTTCCACTTAAATCAAATGTTGACTTAGTCCCCTAAACCATTATAATGTACACACTTAATATAATCACTGTCTAATGTCACTTCCTCTTCCTGTGTGTTTCATATCCTGGAAGGAGGAGGCAACATGGTAGCCATAGACCGGACCGTACAGCACGTTTAGAAGATGTAAGAGTTCCTCCCTGCACTCTCTGTATATTTCTCCAGCTTGACTGCTCTACATCTAACCAGAGTAGGACCATTTTACAAACCTCTACTAGCTCCACTGCCCCATCTAGTGGAACAATAAAGCATTTTCTGTAATAGCACTGTGTTTCCTAACTTCCTGAGAAAGATTACATGAAGTTTTACCATGTTGAGCATGACCAGCGGCTTATTCAAATAAATGGCACTTTTCAGTTCATCTTCCAAAGTTGACCAAATTTAAATGGAATTGCTTCCATCCCTCATTACCAATGAAGGCATGTGTTGTTCTGGCCTGGTTTAGATCTTATCTGTCGGAAAGATATCAGTTTGTCTCTGTGAATGGTTTCTCCTCTGACAAATCAACTGTACATTTCGCTGTTCCTCAAGGTTCCGTTTTAGGACCACTATTGTTTTCACTATATATTTTACCTCTTGGGCATGTTATTCGAAAACATAATGGTAACTTTCACTGCTATGCGGATGACACACAGCTGTACATTTCAATGAAACAAGAAGCCCCAAAATTGCCCTCGCTAGAAGCCTGTGTTTGAGACATAAGGAAGTGGATGGCTGCAATCGTTTTACTTTTAAACTCGGACATAACAGAGATGCTTGTTCTCGGTCCCAAGAAACAAAGAGATCTTCTGTTGAATTTGACAAGTAATCTTAATGGTTGTACAGTCGTCTCAAATAAAACTGTGAAGGACCTCGGTGTTACTCTGGACCCTGATCTCTCATTTGACGAATGTTTCAAGGACAGCTTTTTTTCATCTACGTAACATTGCAAAAATCAGAAACTTTCTGATCAAAAATGGTGCAGAAAAATGTATCCATGCTTTTGTTACTTCTAGGTTAGACTACTGCAATGCTCTACTTTCTGGCTACCCGGATAAAGCACTAAATAAACTTCAGTTACTGCTAAATACGGCTGCTAGAATCCTGACTAGAACCAAAACATTTGATCATATGACTCCAGTGCGAGCCTCCCTACATTGGCTTCCTGTCAAGGCAAGGGCTGATTTCAAGGTTTTACTGCTAACCTAACCTTACATGGGCTTGCTCCTACCTATCTCTCTGATTTGGTCCTGCTGTACATACCTACATTCACACTACGGTCACAAGATGCAGGCCTCCTAATTGTCCCTAGAATTTCTAAGCAAACGGCTGGAGGCAGGGCTTTCTCCTATAGAGCTCCATTTTTATGGAATGGTCTGCCTACCCATGTGAGAGACGCAAACTCGGTCTCAACCTTTAAGTCTTTACTGAAGACTCATCTCTTCAGTGGGTTATATAATTGAGTGTAGTCTGGCCCAGGAGTGTGAAGGTGAACGGAAAGGCTCTGGAGCAACGAACCGCCCTTGCTGTCTCTGCCTGGCCGGTTTCCCTCTTTCCACTGGGATTCTCTGCCTCTAACCCTATTACAGGGGCTGAGTCACTGGCTTACTGGTTGTCACAGCAGATTTCCTCCTCTTCCTCTGAAGAGGTGAAATAAGGATCGGACCAACATGCAGCGTGGTAGGTGTCCATGGTTTTTAATAAGAAAAACTAAACATGAACACAAATACAAAATAATAAAGTGAACTGGAAACGAAAGAGTCCCATGTGGCACAAACACTGACACAGGAAACAATCACCCACAAAATACCCAAAGAATATGGCTGCCTAAATATGGTTCCCAATCAGAGACAACGATAAACACCTGCCTCTGATTGAGAACCAATCTAGGCAACCATAGACTTACATAAACACCTAGAATGAACACAACTCCATAAATCTACAAAAAACCCTAGACAGTACAAACACCCTAGATGAGACAAAAACCATACATCACCCATGTCACTCCCTTGCCTAACCAAAATAATAAAGAAGACAAAGATAACTAAGGCCAGGGCGTGACACTGGTGCTCTTTCATGCCGTCCCTAGGAGGTCCCTTTGACATCAGACATGCCACTCATCAGTTCTGTGTTTGACAGGATGTACCTTTCTCTCAGTTCTAGGTGCAGCAGGCAGTTGATTGTTGGTTTTCCCTATTAAATACTTGATGGCTCCAACACACACTGCATTCTGTGTCTAAAAATAATCTACTGAGACATCCTTACTGACCCCTCCTCTCAGCCCCAGAGAGAGAGAGAGATCGAGAGCTATTGTCACAAATCGCATCTCAAACCGCAGAAAAGGTTTCTATATCTACTACAAAAGGCTGAGTTTTTCCATTGAGTATGTCGGCCCCAGCAGATGAGAGAGAGAGGAAGTGCGTTTGGTATCTCTTTTTAGACACAGGATGTATTGGGTCCGTTGAGCTGTGAGTCGATTGTCTGTGCATCACATCTGTATTTTAGAGACACAGTGAAGGTGTAACAGCCACAACCAGTGTGAGAGCAGCCCACACAATGGCGCAACCACTGAATGAATTACAGTGACATTGTTACTGAATAGACATGGTTAAACTATTATTTGTAAATCGATCAAAAATATTATTTGGAAAATGTTGTCTTGGTCTGAGGAATTGCTCACAGCGGGTTCAGCTGTCACACACATCATTGTCTCACGTGATCTACATCCCTCTATTTACCATATGTTGTCTGTTTTTATTTTCTTCACCTTTTCTGTTGTTCTCGTTGTCGCCATTGTCATTCTGTCTCTCTGTCGCTGTGTCCAAACCCTCTACTCTCCATAGAGGAAATTCCACTGGGATATGTGAGCAGATTTGAATATGATTTCTCTGTGTTTGCATTTTTAAAAAGTTCAATATGTAAAAGGAGTTTTTATTTATCTATATGAAACTGTATCACAGCTTGTCTTTTGTAGCTTGAGAGTGTGGGGTTTTAATTTGATATCACTCAACTCAAAGCTTGCATGACCTCAATTCTAATCTTTGGCAAGACCAGAACCCATTGTGCTGAATGTTTTCGAGTCAGATTCTAGCCAAAGACCAGGCCAGGCCTGGGCTAAGCCCTCTAAATAGTAACAATTTTTCTTGAAATCAGACTGTGTGGATTTGAATTGAGAACTTGGGCTTTCTTTGGATTGATTTGTGTGTGTGTGTGTGTGTGTGTGTGTGTGTGTGTGTGTGTGTGTGTGTGTGTGTGTGTGTGTGTGTGTGTGTGTGTGTGTGTGTAAGCTGGTATTTTTCAAGGCAGTGACTGGATGTATGCAACCTACCACCCATTCCAGTGCTCTTAGGCCATCAGACTGTTAAGCACCCATCACTAACACAGAGAGGCTGCTGCCTGCAGACAGACTTGAAATCATTGGCCACTTTAATTGGATCACTAGTCACTTTAATAATGTTTACATATCCTATATTACTCATCTCATATGTGTATACTGTCTTTTATACTATCAATTGCATCTTGCCTATGCCGCTCTGCCATTGCTCATCCATATATTTATATGTATATATTCTTATTTAATTCCTTTACTTAGATGTGTGTGTATTAGGTAGCTGTTGTGGAATTGTTAGATTGCATGTTAGATATTTCTGCACTGTCGGGAACTAGAAGCACAAGCATTTCGCTACACTCGCAATAACGTCTGCAAACCATAGTTATGTGACCAATAACATCTGCTAACCATGGGTATGTGACCATTAACTTCTGCTAACCATGTGACCAATAACATCTTCTAACCATGGGTATGTGACCAATAACATTTAACATTACATTACATTTAAGTCATTTAGCAGACGCTCTTATCCAGAGCGACTTACAAATTGGTGAATTCACCTTCTGACATCCAGTGGAACAGCCACTTTACAATAGTGCATCTACATTTAACATTTACATTTAAGTCATTTAGCAGACGCTCTTATCCAGAGCGACTTACAAATTGGTGAATTCACCTTCTGACATCCAGTGGAACAGCCACTTTACAATAGTGCATCTAAGTCATTAAGGGGGGGGGGGATGGTGAGAAGGATTACTTATCCTATCCTAGGTATTCCTTGAAGAGGTGGGGTTTCAGGTGTCTCCGGAAGGTGGTGATTGACTCCGCTGTCCTGGCGTCGTGAGGAGTTTGTTCCACCATTGGGGGCCAGAGCAGCGAACAGTTTTGACTGGGCTGAGCGGGAACTGTACTTCCTCAATGGTAGGGAGGCGAGCAGGCCAGAGGTGGATGAACGCAGTGCCCTTGCTTGGGTGTAGGGCCTGATCAGAGCCTGGAGGTACTGCGGTGCCGTTCCCCTCACAGCTCCGTATGCAAGCACCATGGTCTTGTAGCGGATGCGAGCTTCAACTGGAAGCCAGTGGAGAGAGCGGAGGAGCGGGGTGACGTGAGAGAACTTGGGAAGGTTGAACACCAGACGGGCTGCGGCGTTCTGGATGAGTTGTAGGGGCTTAATGGCACAGGCAGGGAGCCCAGCCAACAGCGAGTTGCAGTAATCCAGACGGGAGATGACAAGTGCCTGGATTAGGACCTGCGCCGCTTCCTGTGTGAGGCAGGGTCGTACTCTGCGGATGTTGTAGAGCATGAACCTACAGGAGCGGGCCACCGCCATGATGTTGGTTGAGAACGACAGGGTGTTGTCCAGGATCACGCCAAGGTTCTTAGCGCTCTGGGAGGAGGACACAATGGAGTTGTCAACCGTGATGGCGAGATCATGGAACGGGCAGTCCTTCCCCGGGAGGAAGAGCAGCTCCGTCTTGCCGAGGTTCAGCTTGAGGTGGTGATCCGTCATCCACACTGATATGTCTGCCAGACATGCAGAGATGCGATTCGCCACCTGGTCATCAGAAGGGGGAAAGGAGAAGATTAATTGTGTGTCGTCTGCATAGCAATGATAGGAGAGACCATGTGAGGTTATGACAGAGCCAAGTGACTTGGTGTATAGCGAGAATAGGAGAGGGCCTAGAACAGAGCCCTGGGGGACACCAGTGGTGAGAGCGCGTGGCGAGGAGACAGATTCTCGCCACGCCACCTGGTAGGAGCGACCTGTCAGGTAGGACGCAATCCAAGCGTGGGCCGCGCCGGAGATGCCCAACTCGGAGAGGGTGGAGAGGAGGATCTGATGGTTCACAGTATCGAAGGCAGCCGATAGGTCTAGAAGGATGAGAGCAGAGGAGAGAGAGTTAGCTTTAGCAGTGCGGAGCGCCTCCGTGATGCAGAGAAGAGCAGTCTCAGTTGAATGACTAGTCTTGAAACCTGACTGATTTGGATCAAGAAGGTCATTCTGAGAGAGATAGTGGGAGAGCTGGCCAAGGACGGCACGTTCAAGAGTTTTGGAGAGAAAAGAAAGAAGGGATACTGGTCTGTAGTTGTTGACATCGGAGGGATCGAGTGTAGGTTTTTTCAGAAGGGGTGCAACTCTCGCTCTCTTGAAGACGGAAGGGACGTAGCCAGCGGTCAGGGATGAGTTGATGAGCGAGGTGAGGTAAGGGAGAAGGTCCCCGGAAATGGTCTGGAGGAGAGAGGAGGGGATAGGGTCGAGCGGGCAGGTTGTTGGGTGGCCGGCCGTCACAAGAAGCGAGATTTCATCTGGAGAGAGAGGGGAGAAAGAGGTCAGAGCACAGGGTAGGGCAGTGTGAGCAGAACCAGCGGTGTCGTTTGACTTAGCAAACGAGGATCGGATGTCGTCGACCTTCTTCTCAAAATGGTTGACGAAGTCATCTGCAGAGAGGGAGGAGGGGGGGGGGAGGGGGAGGAGGATTCAGGAGGGAGGAAAAGGTGGCAAAGAGCTTCCTAGGGTTAGAGGCAGATGCTTGGAATTTAGAGTGGTAGAATGTGGCTTTAGCAGCAGAGACAGAGGAGGAAAATGTAGAGAGGAGGGAGTGAAAGGATGCCAGGTCCGCAGGGAATAAGTTTTCCTCCATTTCCGCTCGGCTGCCCGGAGCTCTGTTCTGTGAGCTCGCAATGAGTCATCGAGCCACGGAGCGGGGGAGGGGAGGACCGAGCCGGCCTGGAGGATAGGGGACATAGAGAGTCAAAGGATGCAGAAAGGGAAGAGAGGAGGGTTGAGGAGGCAGAGTCAGGAGAAAGGTTGGAGAAGGTATGAGCAGAGGGAAGAGATGATAGGATGGAAGAGGAAAGAGTAGCGGGGGAGAGAGAGCGAAGGTTGGGACGGCGCGATACCATCCGAGTAGGGGCAGTGTGGGAAGTGTTGGATGAGAGCGAGAGGGAAAAGGATACAAGGTAGTGGTCGGAGACTTGGAGGGGAGTTGCAGTGAGGTTAGTGGAAGAACAGCATCTAGTAAAGATGAGGTCGAGCGTATTGCCTGCCTTGTGAGTAGGGGGAAGGTGAGAGGGTGAGGTCAAAAGAGGAGAGGAGTGGAAAGAAGGAGGCAGAGAGGAATGAGTCAAAGGTAGACGTGGGGAGGTTAAAGTCGCCCAGGACTGTGAGAGGTGAGCCGTCCTCAGGAAAGGAGCTTATCAAGGCATCAAGCTCATTGATGAACTCTCCGAGGGAACCTGGGGGGCGATAAATGATAAGAATGTTAAGCTTGAAAGGGCTGGTAATTGTGACAGCATGGAATTCAAAGGAGGCGATAGATAGATGGGTAAGGGGAGAGAGAGAGAATGACCACTTGGGAGAGATGAGGATCCCGGTGCCACCACCCCGCTGACCAGAAGCTCTCGGGGTGTGCGAGAACACGTGGGCGGACGAAGAGAGAGCAGTAGGAGTAGCAGTGTTATCTGTGGTGATCCATGTTTCCGTCAGTGCCAGGAAGTCGAGGGACTGGAGGGAGGCATAGGCTGAGATGAACTCTGCCTTGTTGGCCGCAGATCGGCAGTTCCAGAGGCTACCGGAGACCAGGAACTCCACGTGGGTCGTGCGCGCTGGGACCACCAGATTAGGGTGGCCGCGGCCACGCGGTGTGGAGCGTTTGTATGGTCTGTGCAGAGAGGAGAGAACAGGGATAGATAGACACATAGTTAACAGGGTACAGAAGAGGCTACGCTAATGCAAAGGGGATTGGAATGACAAGTGGACTACACGTCTCGAATGTTCAGAAAGTTAAGCTTACGTAGCAAGAATCTTATTGACTAAAATGATTGAAATGATACGGTACTGCTGGAGTAGGCTAGCTGGTAGTGGCTGCGATGTTGACACTACACTAATCAAGTCGTTCCGTCGAGTGTGATAGTTTCTACAGTGCTGCTATTCGGGGGCTAGCTGGCTAGCTAGCAAGGTTGATTGCGTTCCGTTACTTTAAAAGAACGACAATAGCTGGCTGGCTAACCTAGAAAATCGCTCTAGGCTACACAATTGTCTTAGATACAAAGACGGCTATGTAGCTAGCTAGGATCAAACAAAACAAACCGTTGTACTGTAATAGTTACTACAGTGCTGCTATTCGGGGGCTAGCTGGCTAGCTACGTTAGAAGAACGACAATAGCTGGCCAGCTAACCTAGAAAATCGCTCTAGACTACACAATTGTCTTAGATACAAAGACGGCTATGTAGCTGGCTAGCTACGATCAAACAAATCAAACCGTTGTACTGTAATGAAGTGAAATGAAAATGTGATACTACCTGTGGAGCGACGCGGAATGTTGACCGGGTGGTTGGAGTTCAATTCGGTAGAGGTTGGCTAGCTGTTGGCTAGCTAGCTAGCAGCATTTCCTACGTTAAGGACGACAAATAGCTGGCTAGCTAACCTCGGTAAATTAAGATAATCACTCTAAGTCTACACACTCTAAACTGCACAATTATCTTGGATACGAAGACAACTATGTAGCTAGCTGACACTACGCTAATCGAGTCGTTCAGAAGAGTGTAATAGTTTCTACAGTGCTAGTGGACAGTGGATGTTAGCTAGCTGCTTAGCTAGCTGCTGGGCAGATACGTTAGGACGACGAAATACGATAATTATGCAATTGTCGTTGATACAAAGACGGCTATGTAGCTGGCTAAGAAGAAATTGCTAAGATTAGGCAAATCAAACCGTTGTACTATAACGAAATGTAATGAAATGTAATGAAAAGTTATACTACCTGCGGACCGAAGTGTAGATGCGACCGCTCGCTCCAACCTTTCTAATGGCTGCTAACCATGGGTATGTGACCAATAAGGTCTGTTAACCACGGGTATTTGAGCAATAACGTCTGCTAACCATGTGTATGTGACCAATAACGTCTGCTAACCATGGGTATGTGACCAATAACGTCTGCTAACCATGGGTATGTGACCAATAACATCTTCTAACCATGGGTATGTGACCAATAACGTCTGCTAACCATGGGTATGTGACCAATAAGGTCTGCTAACCACGGGTATGTGACCAATAACGTCTGCTAACCATGGGTATGTGACCAATAACATCTGCTAACCATGTGACCAATAACGTCTGCCAACCATGTGTATGTGACAAATAACATCTGCTAACCATGTCTATGTGACCAATAACGTCTGCTAACCATGTCTATGTGACCAATAACGTCTGCCAACCATGTCTATGTGACCAATAACATCTGCTAACCATGTCGATGTGACCAATAACGTCTGCTAACCATGGGTATGTGACCAATAACGTCTTCTAACCATGGGTATGTTACCAATAACGTCTGCTAACCATGTGTATGTGACCATTAACATCTGCTAACCATGTCTATGTGACCAATAAAGTCTGCTAACCATGTCTATGTGACCAATAACGTCTGCTAACCATGTGTATGTGACCAATAGCGTCTGCTAACCATGTGTATGTGACCAATAACATCTGATAACCATGTGTATGTGACCAATAACGTCTGCTAACCATGTCTATGTGACCAATAACATCTGCTAACCATGTGTATGTGACCATTAACATCTGCTAACCATGTCTATGTGACCAATAAAGTCTGCTAACCATGTCTATGTGACCAATAACGTCTGCTAACCATGTCTATGTGACCAATAACATCTGCTAACCATGTGTATGTGACCAATAACATATGCTAACCATGGGTATGTGACCAATAATGTCTGCTAACCATGTCTATGTGACCAATAACGTCTGCTAACCATGGGTATGTGACCAATAACATCTGCTAACAATGTCTATGTGACCAATAACATCTGCTAACCATGTCTATGTGACCAATAACGTCTGCTAACCATGTATATGTGACCAATAACATCTGCTAACCATGTCTATGTGACCAATAACGTCTGCTAACCATGTATATGTGACCAATAACATCTGCTAACCATGTCTATGTGACCAATAACGCCTGCTAACCATGTCTATGTGACCAATAACATCTGCTAACCATGTCTATGTGACCAATAACGTCTGCTAACCATGGGTATGTGACCAATAATGTCTGCTAACCATGTCTATGTGACCAATAACGTCTGCTAACCATGTATATGTGACCAATAACATCTGCTAACCATGTCTATGTGACCAATAACGTCTGCTAACCATGTCTATGTGACCAATAACGTCTGCTAACCATGGGTATGTGACCAATAACGTCTGCTAACCATGGGTATGTGACCAATAACATCTGCTAACCATGTCTATGTGACCAATAACGTCTGCTAACCATGTCTATGTGACCAATAACGTCTGCTAACCATGTATATGTGACCAATAACATCTGCTAACCATGTCTATGTGACCAATAACGTCTGCTAACCATGTATATGTGACCAATAACATCTGCTAACCATGTCTATGTGACCAATAACGTCTGCTAACCATGTGTATGTGACCAATAACATTTGCTAACCATGTCTATGTGACCAATAACGTCTGCTAACCATGTCTATGTGACCAATAACATCTGCTAACCATGTCTATGTGACCAATAATGTCTGCTAACCATGGGTATGTGACCAATAATGTCTGCTAACCATGTCTATGTGACCAATAACGTCTGCTAACCATGTATATGTGACCAATAACATCTGCTAACCATGTCTATGTGACCAATAACGTCTGCTAACCATGTCTATGTGACCAATAACGTCTGCTAACCATGGGTATGTGACCAATAACGTCTGCTAACCATGGGTATGTGACCAATAACATCTGCTAACCATGTGACCAATAACATCTTCTAACCATGGGTATGTGACCAATAACGTCTGCTAACCATGGGTATGTGACCAATAAGGTCTGCTAACCACGGGTATGTGAGCAATAACGTCTGCTAACCATGTGTATGTGACCAATAACGTCTGCTAACCATGGGTATGTGACCAATAACGTCTGCTAACCATGGGTATGTGACCAATAACATCTTCTAACCATGGGTATGTGACCAATAACGTCTGCTAACCATGGGTATGTGACCAATAAGGTCTGCTAACCACGGGTATGTGACCAATAACGTCTGCTAACCATGGGTATGTGACCAATAACATCTGCTAACCATGTGACCAATAACGTCTGCCAACCATGTGTATGTGACCAATAACATCTGCTAACCATGTCTATGTGACCAATAACGTCTGCTAACCATGTCTATGTGACCAATAACGTCTGCCAACCATGTCTATGTGACCAATAACATCTGCTAACCATGTCGATGTGACCAATAACGTCTGCTAACCATGGGTATGTGACCAATAACGTCTTCTAACCATGGGTATGTTACCAATAACGTCTGCTAACCATGTGTATGTGACCATTAACATCTGCTAACCATGTCTATGTGACCAATAAAGTCTGCTAACCATGTCTATGTGACCAATAACGTCTGCTAACCATGTGTATGTGACCAATAACGTCTGCTAACCATGTGTATGTGACCAATAACATCTGATAACCATGTGTATGTGACCAATAACGTCTGCTAACCATGTCTATGTGACCAATAACATCTGCTAACCATGTGTATGTGACCATTAACATCTGCTAACCATGTCTATGTGACCAATAAAGTCTGCTAACCATGTCTATGTGACCAATAACGTCTGCTAACCATGTCTATGTGACCAATAACATCTGCTAACCATGTGTATGTGACCAATAACATATGCTAACCATGGGTATGTGACCAATAATGTCTGCTAACCATGTCTATGTGACCAATAACGTCTGCTAACCATGGGTATGTGACCAATAACATCTGCTAACAATGTCTATGTGACCAATAACATCTGCTAACCATGTCTATGTGACCAATAACGTCTGCTAACCATGTATATGTGACCAATAACATCTGCTAACCATGTCTATGTGACCAATAACGTCTGCTAACCATGTATATGTGACCAATAACATCTGCTAACCATGTCTATGTGACCAATAACGTCTGCTAACCATGTCTATGTGACCAATAACATCTGCTAACCATGTCTATGTGACCAATAACGTCTGCTAACCATGGGTATGTGACCAATAATGTCTGCTAACCATGTCTATGTGACCAATAACGTCTGCTAACCATGTATATGTGACCAATAACATCTGCTAACCATGTCTATGTGACCAATAACGTCTGCTAACCATGTCTATGTGACCAATAACGTCTGCTAACCATGGGTATGTGACCAATAACGTCTGCTAACCATGGGTATGTGACCAATAACATCTGCTAACCATGTCTATGTGACCAATAACGTCTGCTAACCATGTATATGTGACCAATAATGTCTGCTAACCATGTATATGTGACCAATAACATCTGCTAACCATGTCTATGTGACCAATAACGTCTGCTAACCATGTATATGTGACCAATAACATCTGCTAACCATGTCTATGTGACCAATAACGTCTGCTAACCATGTGTATGTGACCAATAACATTTGCTAACCATGTCTATGTGACCAATAACGTCTGCTAACCATGTCTATGTGACCAATAACGTCTGCTAACCATGTATATGTGACCAATAACATCTGCTAACCATGTCTATGTGACCAATAACGTCTGCTAACCATGTCTATGTGACCAATAACATCTGCTAACCATGTCTATGTGACCAATAATGTCTGCTAACCATGGGTATGTGACCAATAAGGTCTGCTAACCACGGGTATGTGAGCAATAACGTCTGCTAACCATGTGTATGTGACCAATAACGTCTGCTAACCATGGGTATGTGACCAATAACGTCTGCTAACCATGGGTATGTGACCAATAACATCTTCTAACCATGGGTATGTGACCAATAACGTCTGCTAACCATGGGTATGTGACCAATAAGGTCTGCTAACCATGGTATGTGACCAATAACGTCTGCTAACCATGGGTATGTGACCAATAACATCTGCTAACCATGTGACCAATAACGTCTGCCAACCATGTGTATGTGACCAATAACATCTGCTAACCATGTCTATGTGACCAATAACGTCTGCTAACCATGTCTATGTGACCAATAACGTCTGCTAACCATGTCTATGTGACCAATAACATCTGCTAACCATGTCTATGTGACCAATAACGTCTGCTAACCATGGGTATGTGACCAATAACGTCTTCTAACCATGGGTATGTTACCAATAACGTCTGCTAACCATGTGTATGTGACCATTAACATCTGCTAACCATGTCTATGTGACCAATAAAGTCTGCTAACCATGTCTATGTGACCAATAACATCTGCTAACCATGTGTATGTGACCAATAACGTCTGCTAACCATGTGTATGTGACCAATAACATCTGATAACCATGTGTATGTGACCAATAACGTCTGCTAACCATGTCTATGTGACCAATAACATCTGCTAACCATGTGTATGTGACCATTAACATCTGCTAACCATGTCTATGTGACCAATAAAGTCTGCTAACCATGTCTATGTGACCAATAACGTCTGCTAACCATGTCTATGTGACCAATAACATCTGCTAACCATGTGTATGTGACCAATAACATATGCTAACCATGGGTATGTGACCAATAATGTCTGCTAACCATGTCTATGTGACCAATAACGTCTGCTAACCATGGGTATGTGACCAATAACATCTGCTAACAATGTCTATGTGACCAATAACATCTGCTAACCATGTCTATGTGACCAATAACGTCTGCTAACCATGTATATGTGACCAATAACATCTGCTAACCATGTCTATGTGACCAATAACGTCTGCTAACCATGTATATGTGACCAATAACATCTGCTAACCATGTCTATGTGACCAATAACATCTGCTAACCATGTCTATGTGACCAATAACATCTGCTAACCATGTCTATGTGACCAATAACGTCTGCTAACCATGGGTATGTGACCAATAATGTCTGCTAACCATGTCTATGTGACCAATAACGTCTGCTAACCATGTATATGTGACCAATAACATCTGCTAACCATGTCTATGTGACCAATAACGTCTGCTAACCATGTCTATGTGACCAATAACGTCTGCTAACCATGGGTATGTGACCAATAACGTCTGCTAACCATGGGTATGTGACCAATAACATCTGCTAACCATGTCTATGTGACCAATAACGTCTGCTAACCATGTATATGTGACCAATAATGTCTGCTAACCATGTATATGTGACCAATAACATCTGCTAACCATGTCTATGTGACCAATAACGTCTGCTAACCATGTATATGTGACCAATAACATCTGCTAACCATGTCTATGTGACCAATAACGTCTGCTAACCATGTGTATGTGACCAATAACATTTGCTAACCATGTCTATGTGACCAATAACGTCTGCTAACCATGTCTATGTGACCAATAACGTCTGCTAACCATGTATATGTGACCAATAACATCTGCTAACCATGTCTATGTGACCAATAACGTCTGCTAACCATGTCTATGTGACCAATAACATCTGCTAACCATGTCTATGTGACCAATAATGTCTGCTAACCATGGGTATGTGACCAATAATGTCTGCTAACCATGTCTATGTGACCAATAACGTCTGCTAACCATGTATATGTGACCAATAACATCTGCTAACCATGTCTATGTGACCAATAACGTCTGCTAACCATGGGTATGTGACCAATAACGTCTGCTAACCATGTCTATGTGACCAATAACGTCTGCTAACCATGTCTATGTGACCAATAACATCTGCTAACCATGTCTATGTGACCAATAATGTCTGCTAACCATGGGTATGTGACCAATAATGTCTGCTAACCATGTCTTTGTGACCAATAACGTCTGCTAACCATGTATATGTGACCAATAACATCTGCTAACCATGTCTATGTGACCAATAACGTCTGCTAACCATGGGTATGTGACCAATAACGTCTGCTAACCATGGGTATGTGACCAATAACATCTGCTAACCATGTCTATGTGACCAATAACGTCTGCTAACCATGTCTATGTGACCAATAACGTCTGCTAACCATGTATATGTGACCAATAACATCTGCTAACCATGTCTATGTGACCAATAACGTCTGCTAACCATGTATATGTGACCAATAACATCTGCTAACCATGTCTATGTGACCAATAACGTCTGCTAACCATGTGTATGTGACCACTAACATTTGCTAACCATGTCTATGTGACCAATAACGTCTGCTAACCATGTGTATGTGACCAATAACATCTGCTAACCATGTCTATGTGACCAATAACGTCTGCTAACCATGTGTATGTGATCAATAACATCTGCTAACCATGTGTATGTGACCAATAACGTCTGCTAACCATGTCTATGTGACCAATAACGTCTGCTAACCATGTGTATGTGACCAATAACATCTGCTAACCATGTCTATGTGACCAATAACGTCTGCTAACCATGTCTATGTGACCAATAACATCTGCTAACCATGTCTATGTGACCAATAACGTCTGCTAACCATGTCTATGTGACCAATAACATCTGCTAACCATGTCTATGTTAACTATAACGTCTGCTAACCATGTCTATGTGACCAATAACATCTGCTAACCATGTCTATGTTAACTATAACATCTGCTAACCATGTAACCAATAACATCTTCTAACCATGTCTATGTGACCAGTAATGTCTGCTAACCATGGGTATGTGACCAATAACGTCTGCTAACCATGGGTATGTGACCAATAACGTCTGCTAACCATGTCTATGTGACCAATAACATCTGCTAACCATGTCTATGTGACCAATAATGTCTGCTAACCATGTCTATGTGACCAATAACATCTGCTAACCATGGGTATGTGACCAATAACATCTGCTAACCATGTCTATGTGACCAATAACGTCTGCTAACCATGGGTATGTTACCAATAACGTCTGCTAACCATGTCTTTGTGACCAATAACATCTGCTAACCATGTGTATGTGACCAATAACGTCTGCTAACCATGTCTATGTGACCAATAACATCTGCTAACCATGTGTATGTGACCAATAACATCTGCTAACCATGTGTATGTGATCAATAGCATCTGCTAACCATGTGTATGTGACCAATAACATCTGCTAACCATGTCTATGTGACCAATAACGTCTGCTAACCATGTCTATGTGACCAATAACATCTGCTAACCATGTATATGTGACCAATAACATCTGCTAACCATGTGTATGTGACCAATAACGTCTGCTAACCATGTGTATGTGACCAATAACATCTGCTAACCATGTGTATGTGACCAATAGCATCTGCTAACCATGTGTATGTGACCAATAACAGCTGCTAACCATGTCTATGTGACCAATAACGTCTGCTAACCATGTCTATGTGACCAATAACATCTGCTAACCATTTCTATGTGACCATTAACGTCTGCTAACCATGTCTATGTGACCAATAACATCTGCTAACCATGTGTATGTGACCAATAGCATCTGCTAACCATGTGTATGTGACCAATAACATCTGCTAACCATGTCTATGTGACCAATAACGTCTGCTAACCATGTCTATGTGACCAATAACATCTGCTAACCATGTATATGTGACCAATAACATCTGCTAACCATGTATATGTGACCAATAACATCTGCTAACCATGTCTATCTGACCATTAACGTCTGCTAACCATGTCTATGTGACCAATAACATCTGCTAACCATGGCTATACTTCCGACAACTCCCTATGAAATGAGCCGCCATTAGCAAGAAAAACAGAGTAGCGAATTATTAAACCAACATTTTTAGAGATTAGTATTTGGGATTATAACGTCAAAGTTGGTACTGTGTTGTGGTGTTAACAAATTCCCTGTCTGCTTTTACTGGACATCGTCATAGGTGTCAAAACCTGTCAGAAATAAACCGCACAATTCAGAAGCGTTAAATTCCACATGGCTATGGAGGGAAAATGGAGCAGAACATTCAGACAGAAACCGCATTGGTCCAACTCTCTACATATAGTATATGACTCTGCAATACACACTACTCACTGTAACTAATGTGTAACTACCCACCACTACTAGTCAGGTACTGTACTAACATGACCCAGGTCAATGGCATCCACACCATCATCAGATACCAGTAATAATCACTGTACTACTCAGTATAACGACTCAGTGACAGAGTCAGATCATAACACAGGCAGGTCAATGAGATGCATAAACATACTGTAGAAACATTAACTTCCACAGTGTGGGTTGATGTGACTTCATGGTCCATAGGGTCTCTTTCGATCAGACTGACCTCCTCTGCCCAGAAACAAAGAGACGAGCAGGGATAAATTCATCTTCTCCTCTAAGACTGATGTGTCTGCTGATTGAAAGAGCTCTCTCCTTCCTCCCCTCACGTGTGTGTGTGCGTGTGCGTGTGTGTGTGTGCGTGTGTGTGTGCGTGTGTGTGTGTGTGTCTGTGTCTGTGTGTGTGTGTGTGCATGTGTGTGTGTGCATGTGTGTGTGTGTGTGTGTGTGTGTGTGTGTGGGTGTGTGGGCAGGGGAGGGGTGGATGGAAACAGAGTGTAAGAGATGGAAAGACAGCATTAGAGGTCAAGATTGAGAGATGGTGAGAGAGAGAGAAAAAGAAGAGAGAGAGCGGAAGGAAGAGCGAGACTGGTCTCAGGAGCATGGAAACTGTCAATCCACCGCAGTGGAAAGTTCTCACAAACCAAAAAGACACACATACAGCAACTGCACAAACACACCAGCTAACTTGAATCGCACAGCAACTACAGTGTGCTAAAGTATGGTGTGTATGTACCACCTACTAGAGCTATAGGTGTAAATAAATGTTTTATTGACTGAGTTCACCACTGACCATCAATCTGATCTAGTTTGGTGTGGCCAACTGAAAACGCACCATGGGTTTGTTGTCTTCAGATCAGTACACACGTCTGAGCTCGTCCTCCCTCTCTCGCTCTCTTTCCACAGAGACATACAGTTTAGACACCGCAGGGAGAGGACTATGAAGGCAGAACATTTCTTTATTTCTCTTCCTGTCTTTCTGTCCATCTCTCTCTATCTTTCTCCTAACCATTCACTTGTTTCCCGATCTCTCCAGTTCAGTTATCTAGTTCCCTCTGATCAGAAAATCTCTTTATCATCTAAATGAGCTCCCTCTAACCAGGTGGTTTCCAACCAACAATTTTATATGAGTAAAGGCTACACAGTACGGGTGCTCTAGACAACAACGAGCAAATACCTGCATAATGTCAGCTAGAGCGCATGTGCCAATACCGGAATGGGCACACAGTATGCCAGCAGATACCTGCATAATGCCAGCTAGTACCGGAATGGGCACACAGTATGCCAGCAGATACCTGCATAATGCCAGCTAGTACCGGAATGGGCACACAGTATGCCAGCAGATACCTGCATAATGCCAGCTAGTACCGGAATGGGCACACAGTATGCCAGCAGATACCTGCATAATGCCAGCTAGTACCGGAATGGGCACACAGTATGCCAGCAGATACCTGCATAATGCCAGCTAGTACCGGAATGGGCACACAGTATGCCAGCAGATACCTGCATAATGCCAGCTAGTACCGGAATGGGCACACAGTATGCCAGCAGATACCTGCATAATGCCAGCTAGTACCGGAATGGGCACACAGTATGCCAGCAGATACCTGCATAATGCCAGCTAGTACCGGAATGGGCACACAGTATGCCAGCAGATACCTGCATAATGCCAGCTAGTACCGGAATGGGCACACAGTATGCCAGCAGATACCTGCATAATGCCAGCTAGTACCGGAATGGGCACACAGTATGCCAGGGACACCACCTGGCGTCCTACCTGGTTGACCAGGGTGTCGGCGGTGGAAGTCTGTGATGAGAGCTGGATCCAGGATATCTCTAGCGGGAACTCAGCACCTCTCCTCCGGGCCATAACCCTTCCAGTCAACCAGGTACCTCTGCCCCGTGGTCGAACACCCAGGAGACATTTTACCATGTAGGCCGAATGGCCATCAGTGACACGGGGAATGGGGGTGGGCCTGGGGATAGAAGACAAAGGACTGAGACACTGGCTTAATCCTAGACACATGGAACGTAGGGTGAATACGGAGGGTATGGGGTAACAAGAGACGGACCGCAGTAGAACTAAGGACTCTAGAGATGGGAAACGGACCAATGAAATGGGGGGACAGTTTGTAGGACTCTATCCGAAGGGGCAGGTCCCTCAGCCCAATGTGGTAGCAGGGAGCTGGGGTCTGGCGACGGTCCACTTGTCGACTATACCTGGAGTTGGTCTTGAGAATAGCCGCCCGGCTCTTCTCCAGGAATGGCGGACAAACATCTGACCTCCTGCTCAGGGAAGAGTGGATGAGTCCATGATACTCCATGGAGCTCTCAAAAGGGGAGAGTCCCGTGGCAGAACCGGGAAGTGTGTTCCGAGCATACCAGAACCGGGAAGTGTGTTCCGAGCATACTCCACCCAGACCAGTTGACGGCTCCAGGTAGTGGGGTTGGTTGAGACCAGGCACCTTAAAGGTGGTCTCCAGGTCTTGATTATAGCTCGATCCGACTGACCGTTAGTTTAGGGATGGAATCTGGATGACAGGTTGGCCGACCCAATAAGGGTGCAGAATGCCTTCCTAAACGGAGATGAGAACCCCGGTCTGAAACCATGGATCCAGAAGACATGCTGCACCATGAGATGGGCCGTCTCCTTGGCAGAAGGTAGTTTGGGGAGAGGGATGAAATGGGCGTCCTTGTTGCCATCAGACGGAGTGAGCCCAGTGACAAAGTCCAGAGATATGAAACCAGGGACGATGAGGAAACAGTAGTGGCTGCAGGATGCCAGAAGGAGCTTGCTGTGGAGTCTTGTTTTGAACACACACAGTGAATGCGATGAAGAAGGCAGAGACATCAGGGACTATTGTAGGCCAACAGAAACGTTGTCGAAGGAAGGCTAGTGTACGACGGAACCTTGGATGACAGGAGCCTGGAGGAATGAGCCCATTCCAGGACCCGGGACCGGACTGAATTAGGGAAAAACAGACGGTTAGCCGGGCCCCTTCAGGTCCAGGCTGGGAGAGTTGTGCCTCCCGGACCAGGTTCTCAGTACCCCAATCCACAGTGGCATCAAGGCATGAGGTAGGGAGAATGGTCTCCCGCCAGGCATCACAGTCTTTGACCCTGGGTGGTAGGAGATGGTGAAGTTAAATCTGGTGGACAGGAGGGCCCACCGGGCCTGCCTAAAGTTGAGGCGCTTGGCTGTACGGAGATATTTTTTTATGGTCGGTCCAGACCAGGAATGGCTGTTCTGCTCCTTCCAGCCAGTGTTTCCACTCTTCCAACGCCATCTTCACCGCCAGGAGTTCTCGGGTTGCCTACGTCGTGGTTCCTCTCTGCAGGATTGAGACGATGGGACAGGAAGGCACAGGGATGAAGCTTCTCATCCTGGGCAGATCGCCGGGACAGGATGGCCCCCACTCCAACACCCAAAGCATCCACTTCCACCACACATTGACGCGAGGGGTTCGGATGGATGAGGAAGGGTGCTGTTGTGAACCGATGCTTCAGGTCCACAAAGGCTTTATCAACAGCTGGAGACAATTTGAACGGTACCTTGGTGATGTGAGTGCCGAGGGAGGGCCCCCAGGGTGCTGTAGTCCCGAATGAAAACAAATAAACCAACTGCAACCTGGACGTTGGTTGAGGCCAATCCAACACTGCTTTGACCTTTCCAGGATCCACCTGAACATTGCCCTCAGCAATGACATATCCCAGAAAGGTGATTGTAGCATTGTGGAACTCACACTTCTCGGCTTCCACGAATAGTTGGTTCTCCAGGAGGCTCTGAAGGACCTGACTGACATGAAGAACACATTCTTGTGCAGATCGGGAAAAAAACAGGATTTCATCAAGGTACACGAACACAAACCGGTTTAGCATGTCCCGAAGCACATCATTGACCAAAGCCTGGAAAACAGTGGGGGCGTTGGTGAGTCCAAATGGCATGCAGACGGACGGACGGCCCCAGTGGCCAGAGACTCCGCTATGTACTCCTCCATAGCTTTAGTCTCTGGTCCGGACAGAGAATACAACCAACCCCGAGGTGGTGTAGTGCCTGGGAGAAGATCAATGCTACAGTCGTAAGGACGGTGTGGGGGAAGGGAAGTAGCACGTGCCTTACTGAACACGTCCAGGAGGTCATGGTATTCAGTGGGGATAGCAGAGGCATCCACAGTCTTGCTAACGTCCTGAGGAAGACGACATGGGGAAGGCTGTGCTGCTTGAAGGCAGTGGGAATGGCAAAAAGGACTCCAGCCCAGGATGGAGCTTGTAGCCCAGACGGATGGAACATGAATAGATGCAATGAGGAGGAACTGTATGGTCTCACTGTGGTTACCAGAAACCCGTAATTGAACGGGCCCAGTAATATGGGTGACTTCCCTTATAGAGCGGCCATCCAGTGACCTAGCATCCACGGGCACCGAGAGAGGCTGAATGGGAGTACTGGTACCCACTATACTTTTATAAACCCTTATAAAATGTCCTAACATTTCATCAGACACCAGGAGGGGGTGGAGACAATAACAAGGACAGGTGAAACTGATCAGGGTGTGACAATATATTTTAAATTCAGGCTGTAACACAACAAAATGTGGCAAAAGTCAAGGGGTGTGAATGCTTTCTCAAGGCACTGCACAAGTATGACATTAGTAAGAATATTTTTGAAAATGTTTTTATGGACTGACATACTGCCCACATGAAAAAATACTACAGTACTTAGTATATAACACTGTAGTATACTGTAGAATACTATCCTACACAACTCGATCATGTGTAGTGTGTACACATAGAATGTTAGCCTACATGGCGGTGTGTTGTGTCCTGCTGTTTCCTTTTCCGTTGCATGGGAATTTCATATAAAGTAAAAAAGTGGGCACAAACGTCAATTCAACATCTGTTCCATGTCATTTCTTTGAAATGACGTTTGATTGATTGATTGAAATCATTCTAGTTAGTCTGGTCACTATCAGTTTTTTAAAGCATTTTGGTCTACTAACACTTACATGTGACTTCTGCTTTCAAAATACGAACATCGTATTGAAAATCACTTTGTGGTCTGATTGTGTTCAGATCTGGCTAACCACTTCAGGAGGTGGTCAGAGATGCATTGTGTACAGATTTCTTCTCAGTCTGGACTGGACACAATCAGGCTATCAAAATGCTCTACAGTGGGAGACCAGCACTCCTCCCACAAGACTCCAGAAAACTTGTGTTTTGGGACTGAG
The DNA here is from genome assembly GCF_036934945.1 of Oncorhynchus masou masou. Classification (NCBI taxonomy): domain Eukaryota; kingdom Metazoa; phylum Chordata; class Actinopteri; order Salmoniformes; family Salmonidae; genus Oncorhynchus; species Oncorhynchus masou. Next base: position 44,151,585 of record NC_088228.1, on the reverse strand, counting down.
GCACCTTTTGTCACGACTTCCGCCGAAGCCGGCCCCTCTCCTTGTTCGGGTGGTGTTCGGCGGTCGAGGTCACCGGCTTTCTAGTCACTACCGATCCATTTTTCTGTTTCGTTTTGTTTTGTCTGATTACACACACACCTGTTTTACATTCCCTCATTACATTCCCTATTTAACCATCTGACATACATTTCTGTTCTGTCCGTGATTGTTCATGTTGTTAGTGGTTATGTTTGTGTTAGAGTTGTGTTGTATGTACCTATTTGGAATTTTGCTTTATTCTTTGAGTAAACTCAGTTGGATTACTCTATACCTGTGTCCTGCGCCTGACTCCGTTTTCACTCTGCACCCAATCTCTGACACATTTTCATTAAAACGTTCATTAAAATATGTTCCTAGCGTTTGAGGAAGGTATTTTGTCTGGCCTCTTCCAGCCAGCTAGCTAATATTTACAACAACAAAAAACATTTTTGTTTGTCTAGAGTTATGCTAACCCGTTTTCAATCCCTTTAGCATTGCTAGCTACAGAGGTTAGCTGTCTAGTTAGCTACATTTACATTACATTTAAGTCATTTGGCAGACGCTCTTATCCAGAGCGACTTACAAATTGGATAAAGAAGTAGTTGTGTTATTATCATATATTGCCTATACCACCGTTTGAAGAGTGCAAAAAAATGTAAATGTAGGTGAAGGTGCATGACGTGTTCAGAATTCCATGATCAGAATACTGAAGCTGCATTAATTGTTTAAATATATATATATATTTAACATTTATTTCACCAGGTAGGCTAGTTGAGAATAAGTTCTCATTTACAACTGCGACCTGGCCAAGATAAAGCAAAGCAGTGTGACACAGACAACAACACAGAGTTACATATGGAGTAAACAAACAAGCCAATAACACAAACAAGTCAATGGTACAGTAGCGAAAGGAAAGTATATATACAGTGTGTGCAAAAGGCATGAGGAGGTAGGTAATAAATAGGCCATAGGAGCGAATAATTACAATTTAACCGATTAACACTGGAGTGATAAATGAGCAGATGATGATGTGCAAGTAGAGATACTGGTATGCAAAAGAGCAGAAAAGTAAATAAAATGAAAACAGTATGGGGATGAGGTAGGTAGATTGGGTGGGTTAATTACAGATGGACTATGTACAGCTGCAGCGATCGGTTAGCTGCTCAGATAGCAGATGTTTAAAGTTGGTGAGGGAAATAAAAGTCTCCAACTTCAGCGATTTTTGCAATTCGTTCCAGTCACTGGCAGCAGAGAACTGGAAGGAAAGGCGGCCAAATGAGTTCTTGGCTTTGGGGATGATCAGTGAGATATACCTGCTGGAACGTGTGCTACGGGTGGGTGTTGTTATCGTGACCAGTGAACTGAGATAAGGCGGAGCTTTACCTAGCATGAACTGTTAAGTCTAGACACCGCCCTAGACTAGCCTAGTCTCTTCTTCTTTTTGTTCTTCTTCCAAGATTTTATTGTCGGACTTGCTGCCACCTACTGGATGGGGTAAAAATGGAGATACTTTAACGGAAATATGCCTCTGCTTAGGAGACGTTCGACAGCCTTGATCCTTCCTACTTTGACGTCCTTCACCCTAATAGGGCACTCAGGGAACTGTACGATTCCCATCACAATTGCAACACTGTGCATCCTCAGACTCTTCAACAATTATATTTAGTTTGTAAACACTTGACAGGTCTCCAAACCGTTTACATTTGTGACATTGAAGTGGCTTTGGTGCATATATCCCAGCTTCTTAATCAAACATCAATAATACAGAAAGGCCTTTCTCTCATTCCCACATCCTGATCGACCTGCTAGCCTACCTGTGAGTGGCTCCTCCCCCGCAAGCCCCACGGAGCAGTTCGTCAAAGATAGGCAGAAACTGCTTCTCCAATTGAAATAAGTCATTGATAATGTTTATAGTCAAAGTCATGCACAGAAAATCTGATGCACATTTCGTGCCAAACTGCGCATGTGCAGGCCGTCAAATCAGATAAAACATATTTTTTGTTGAAAATGAAGACGTGCCAGTTTGTCACTTTCACGAGGTTGTAGTAATGACAGTTTCAGCTACTTAAGTCATTGGCTCCAATCAGGGTTTTGCATTTAGATTTTGAGAAAATGAATTACAAAGAACACATTTTTCTCTTCGCCCCGGTCTGGTCTCACGATGTTACGCATCTGGGCTTGTTTTGTCAATAACATATACAGCTTTAGTCAAAATTAATCTTTTCATTTTAGGAGAACTTACATAACCGGTTAGGATAATAAATGTAGCAGGTTGTGAGAATTAGGTTAGATTAGGAAAAGAGTTAGGGTAAGAGTTAGTTCAAATGAAACAAAAAAACATTGCTGATGTTTCACCCCACCTGGTGTGAGAGGCGGTGCATTTAGCTAAAATGCAACAACAACAAAAAACATAGCAACTTTTGAGACAAATTTGATAAAAGCTGTATCCCATCTAGACATGATCCTCTGGGTTCAGAAACTCAGTGGGTTATGCTGCGTCCAAACTACTGGGAAGTTTGAAACTGGGAACTTGGGAATCTCCGACTTCCGACTTCAGTGCGTTCAAAAAAACGAGCACAAACTGGGAAAAATTGATTTGAACGGTCATCCAACTCAGAATTCCAACTTGGGAACTCTTTCTAGAGCTCTGACTTCCTGACCTGAAGGCCACTGACATCATGATTTGACTTCGCATTTTTCAGAGTTCCCAGTTGTTTTGAATGCGGCATGAGTCCTCAAACTTGGGGTAGTTTCTGTTGTCCTGGGCACCGCCTCTCACACCGAGTGGGGCGAAAAATCAGCACTTTATTCATGAAGGTTCTTCTTTCTGGGAAGGATTCTAGGCCTACTGTATGCTGGCTATCATATTGAGACTTGTACAACTGTTGTGGTCATGCTTAATTAGTGTGGCTTAATGTACTAATTAGTTCAAACATTTTATTATCATTCTTTGGAAATGTACTCATCTTACACCTTTAAACTCTAAAATATGCAGACTGATCTGAAAAAGTTTTGTCACACAACACAATGACACAGATGTCTGAAGTTTTGAGGGAGAGTGCAATTGGCATGCTGACTGCAGGAATGTCCACCAGAGCTGTTGCCAGGGATATGAATGTTAATTTCTCTACCATAAGCCATCTCCAATGTCATTTTAGAGAAGTTCGTCCAACCGTCCTCACAACCGTTTGACCACATGTATCCATGCCAGCCCAGGACTTCCACATCTGATTTCTTCACCTACGGAATCATCTGAGTCCAACCACCTGGGCAACTGATGAAACTATGGGTTTGCACAACTGAAGAATTTCTGCATAAACTGTCAGAAACTGTCTCAGGCTCATCTGCATGCTCGTCGTCTCACCAGGGACTTGACCTGACTGCAGTTCGGCGTCGTAACCAACTTCAGTGGGCAAATGGTCACCTTCAATGGCCACTAGCACGCTGGAGAAGTTTGCTCTTCATGGATGAATCCCGGTTTCAACTGTACCGGGCAGATGGCAGACATGTGGGCAAACAGATTCCTAAAGTCAACTTTGTGAACAGAGTGCCCCATGGTGGGGTTATGGTATGAACAGGCATAAGTTATGGATAACAAAAACAATTACATTTTATTGATAGCAATTTGAATGCTCAGCGATACCTTGTCATCACCTCATTTTTCAGCATGATAATGCACGGGCCAATGTCGCAAGGATCTGTACACAATTCCTGGAAGCTGAAATTGTCCCAGTTCTTCCATGGCCTGCATACTCACCAGACATGTCACCCATTGAGCATGTTTGGGATTCTCTGGATGGCTGCTCTGGCACTACGTGTACAGAAGTGTGTTCCAGTTCCCGGCAATATCCAGCAACTTTGCACAGCCATTGAAGAGGAGTGGAACAACATTCCACAGCCAATGAAGAGGAGTGGAACAACATTCCACAGCCATTGAAGAGGAGTGGAACAACATTCCACAGCCTGGTCATCTCTATGTGAAGGAGATGAGTCGCGCTGTCTGAGGGAAATGGTGGTCAAACCAGAAACAGGTTTTCTGATCCATGCCCTTACTTTTTTTAAAGGCATCTGTGATGCATATCTATATTCCCAGTCATGAAATCCGTAAATTAGGGCCTGATTGAAATAAATGAATCACAAGACATGTCATCCATTGAGCATGTTTGCTCTGGATCGACGTGTACATCAGGGCATTCCAGTTCTCATTAAGAATCAGCAACTTTGCACAGCCAATGAAGAGGAGTGGGACAACATTCCACAGCCAATGAAGAGGAGTGGGACAACATTCCACAGCCAATGAAGAGGAGTGGGACAACATTCCACAGCCAATGAAGAGGAGTGGGGCAACATTCCACAGCCAATGAAGAGGAGTGGGACAACATTCCACAGCCAATGAAGAGGAGTGGGACAACATTCCACAGACCACATTCAACAGCCTGATCAACTCTATAAGAAGGAGATGTGTCGGGCTGCATGAGGTGGTCATACCAGATACGGACCGGTTTTCTGATCCATGCCTCTACCTTTTTTAAAGGTGTCTGTGACCAACAGATGCATATCTGTAATCCCAGTAATTTGAAATCCATAGTTTAATTAATTTCAGTTTGTTGATTTCCTTATATGAACTGTAACTCAGTAAAATCTTTGAAATTGTTCCATGTTGCATTTATATATTTTTTCAGTGTATCTTCTACAAATCAAAAATGATTCAGTAACCACCTCAACTTCTTTCTATCTCAACTTTTAACAAACAACTAACATTTGTACCACTTTCCCAGCACTTTAGACAAAAATGTAAAAGGTATTACATCTTGATCTACGCCTCTTCTATATAAATCTGGAATCAGAACAGAATTATCTACTACCAGTTGTTTTAGTAAATTGCATCAACTAATTTAGCTAGCTTCTCAAATCAAGTCAAATTGTATTGGTCACATACACGTGATTAACAAAATGTTATTGCAGGTGTAGCGAAATGTTTGGACCTTTTCAGAACTTTCAAAGTCTAACGATGGGGGAGATACGATTTATGCCACACAGCTCACTCCAACCCACTAACCTAACATGTTTGTCTACATGTAGTTATCGTTTACCTTTAGCACTAGTCTGTCCTCTGCCTTGCACAGTAGTAAACACCCATCCAGCTTGCAGCGCTGATGTGGAATTCTATGATCGCCACCCACTAGAATCCGACTATAACACAGAAGTAGGATTGGATACGAGTAGAGCTGTGGCAGTCATGAGATTTTGTCAACCAGTATCTGTCATGCAAATAACTACTCACGGAAATTGAGCGTTAATTAACATAAACATGTTTAGCATCTCTGGTCTTCCACTCAGACTACAAGCATATGATGTAGTATGATGACCATCTACATTTTAAAAAGTCCAATAAATCCATTTAATATAGCCTAGACCATCACAATATTCTGTGTTGAGTGGTTAACAAAGTGACCATTTGAAACAGGTCTTCCTATATGCTTAATGTAGAGCTATTTATGCAACTTTAGTTGTCATTCATAGCTAAGGCTATATGTTTTGGATTCTTTATATATTCGAAGGCTGCGCGATGTGACAAATGATGATTTGAAAAAGTCACATGACTCATTCCCACATGCGCTGTTTCTTGTGCTGCACACACTTCATCAGTCTCTCATTGAAAGGTTAACTAATGTCCAACCTCCAGTCGGTTGTAGTAATGCACCATAAAGTTGGTTGTAGTAATGCACCATAAAGTCGGTTGTAGTAATGCACCATAAAGTCGGTTGTAGTAATGCACCATAAAGTCGGTTGTAGTAATGCACCATAAAGTCGGTTGTAGTAATGCACCATAAAGTCGGTTGTAGTAATGCACCATAAAGTCGGTTGCCAACCGCCATGTGAAGTCCAAAGAAGTAAATAAGAAGCCTGAGGAAGGAGTGGATACGAGGCGTACCAGCCCGGCCAACTCCTCTGGGGACTCCGCCATTGCCAGCTGCCATGAGGGTAGTGGCAGTACCTACGGGAAAGAGGACCAGGAACCACCCAAGAGCCACGAGAGCCAAGAGGACGGTGGTCACGACTCCCAGCCCGCCTGGCCACACAGCTACTGCCCCATCACTGTCAAAGAGGAACAAGTCTCACCCTCCTCCGTTACTCACCCCCGGGATGGACCCAATGTGGGCGCAGGGACACAGGGGGACCAGGGGGGAGGAGGAGAAGGGCCGTGGCAGCCCTCTGGGTCTGGGCGGAGGAAGAACCGGAAGAACAAGGACACGGTCAGACACATTACCCAGCATGGTCGAGGGGGACAGAGACAGCAGGCCGGGGTCACTGCTGCCCTCCATGATGGGCGTGACGGGGTGGAGCTACAATGGAAAAGACATCCCAGGTAGGACACTCTTACCCTGGGTACATGGGAGGGTTACAGAGAGAGAGTGATGGAGCTGGTGGTCCCAGGTAGCTGAGCTTCATCCTCGGTACAGGAGAAGGGAGGGCAGCTTGTGCTGTATGCTTTGGTTGTATCTACTTAATTCGTATTTGGTAACATGATTATCGTATATCATTTTGAAAGGTAAAACAAAAGGCACATAGAGTTGAAGTCAGAAGTTTACATACACTTAGGTTTTTCAACCACTCCACAAATGTCTTGTTAACAAACTATAGTTTTGGCAAGTCAGTTAGGACATCTACTTTTTGCACGACACAAGTCATTTTTCCAACAATTGTTAACAGACAGAATAATTCACGTTATCAGAATTCCAGTGGGTCAGAAGTTTACATACACTAAGTTGACTGTGCCTTTAAACAGCTTGGAAAATTCCAGAAAATTATATCATGGCTTGAGAAGCTTCAAATAGGCTTATTGACATAATTTCTGTCAATTGGAGGTGTATCTGTGGATGTATTTCAAGGCCTGCCTTCAAACTCAGTGCCTCTTTGCTTGACATCATGGGAAAGTCAAAAGAAATCAGCCAAGACCTCAGAAAAAATTTGTAGACCTCCACAAGCCGGGTTCATCCTTGGGAGCAATTTCCAAATGCCTGAAGGTACCACGTTCATCTGTACAAACAATAGCACGCAAGTATAAACACCATGGGACCACACAGCCATCATACCGCTCAGGAAGGAGACTCGTTCTGTCTCCTAGAGATGAACATACTTTGGTGAGAAAAGTGCAAATCAATCCCAGAACAACAGCAAAGGACCTTGTGAAGAACCTGGAGTAAACAGGTACAAAAGTATCTATATCCATAGTAAAACGAGTCATATATCGACATAACCTGAAAGTCTGCTCATCAAGGAAGAAGCCACTGCTCCAAACCCGCCATGAAAAAAACAGACTACGGTTTGCAATTGCACATGGGGACAAAGATTGTACTTTTTGGAGAAATGTCCTCTGGTCTGATGAAACAAAAATAGAACTGTTTGGCCATAATGACCATTATTAAGTTTGGAGGAAAAAGGGGGAGGCTTGCAAGCCTGAAGAACACAATCCAAATCGTGAAGCATGGGGGTGTCAGCATCATGCTGTGGAGGGACTGGTGTACTTCACCAAATAGATCTCTTCATAAGGCAGTACAATTATGTGGATATATTGAAGCAACATCTGAAGCTTGGTCGCAAATGGGTCTTCCAATTGGACAATGACCCAAGCATACTTCCACAGTTGTGCCAAAATGGCTTAAGGACAACAAAGTCAAGGAATTGGAGTGGCCGTCACAAAGCCCTGACCTAAATCCTATAGACATATTTGGGGCAGAACTGACTCAGTTACACCAGCTCTGTCAGGTGGAATGGGCCAATATTCACCCAACTTATTGTGGGAAGCTTGTGGAAAGCTACCCGAAACATTTCACCCAAGTTAAACAATTTAAAGGCAATGTTACCAATACTAATTGAGTGTATGTAAACGTCTGCGACCTGGCCAAGATAAAGCACAGCAGTTCAACACAAACAACAACACAGAGTTACACATGGAATAAACAAGCATACAGTCAATAATACAAGAGAAAAAAAATAGAAAAAAAATATGAATTGAGTGTATGTAAACTTCTGACCCACTGGGAATGTGATGAAAGAAAGCTGAAATAAATTATTATCTCTACTATTATTCTGACATTTCACATTCTTAAAATAAAGTGGTGATCATAACTGACCTAAAACAGGGAATTTTTAATGGAATTAAATGTCAGGAATTGTGAAAAACTGAGTTTAAATATATTTGGCTAAAGTGTATGTAAACTTCCGACTTCAACTGTATGTAAATGTGAACAACTGTATGTATACCAAGTATATCCACATGACCATCAGACCATTTTATTGGTAAAGTAAAGTAGTATTTTTTTGTGATCCAATACATAATATAGTACATTTATCATAATTTGTTTGTAATCCAGAGAGCTTAGAAAAAGTATCAAGATCCTCTATGTGGCTGTGGAGGGATTCTAATTGTGGATTTAAAAGAAAACATGAATAATCAGCATACAATGCACCTTTGTTTTTAAGCCCTGTATTTCTGATCCTTTGATATTGTTGTTGGATCTGATTTTAATAGCTAACATTTCGATGGCCATAATAAATAGATATGCTGATAGTGCTGTGCTCACTTGAACAGGAAGCTGGTGCAGCGGTCCTTCGTGGGTAAATGTTGTCAACAATGTCTGTCATTCTCTGGATATGGTTCAAAAAAACTCGGAACTAGGGGATTAAAACAAGGTTGAATCAATATTCAGCTCTAGAACAGAACTAGAACTCTACATCAGGGGTGGGCAACTCCAGTCCCCCAGGGCCTGATTGGTTTCAAACTGTTTCTCCATCCCTACTAAACACAGCTGATTAATCAAATTACAATTCTAAACTGAAGATCATGATTAGGCGATTATTGGAGTCAGGTGTGTTAGCTGGGACAAAGCTGTGTCACCAATCAGGTCCTTGAGGACTGGAATTGTCCACCCCTGCTTGAGAAAGAGGCTGGATTAACAATTCCTATTTGGATGACCGTTCAAGACGTATTTTCCCAGTCGGAGCTCGTTTATTCCCAACTTCCCAGTGGTCTTGAACTCACTGAAGTCAGTTCTGCAGTTCTGAGTTAACAGTGGTTTTGAGAATAGCACAAATCATGCTTCATTGACAGCATGGCCAATGTTGAATGTTTATCATTTTAAACTTGACCAGTCAGTATGAGGGAGTGTGAGAGTGATGACACCAAATTTAACACACCTGCTCCCCATTCACACCTGAGACCTTGTAACATGAGTCACATGACCACGGGGAGGAAAAATGGCTAATTGGGCCCAATTTGGACATTTTCACATAGGGGTGTACTCACTTTTGTTGCCAAAAAGTGGGTATATACAGTGCCTTCAATATATAATTTAGGGTATATACAGTGCCTTCAAAAAGTATTCAGACCCCTTGACTTTTCCCACATTTTGGTTACAGCCTTGTTCTAAAATGTATTAAATGTTGTTGTTTTTCTCACACAATACCCCATAATGACAAAACAACAGCAGTTCTGTTTACATTTTTGCAAATGTATATAAAAAAATGAAATATCATATTTACATAAGAATTCAGACTCTTTACTCAGTACTTTATTGAAGCACCTTTGGCATTGATTAGAGCCTTGAGTCTTCTTGGGTATGACGCTAAAATCTTGGCACACCTGTATTTGTGAAGTTTCTCCCCTTCTTCCTTGCAGATTCTCTCATTCATAGACTTGTCCCGAAGCAGGTTTTCATCACGGATCTCTCTGTACTTTGCTCCTTTCATCTTTCCCTCAACCCTGACTAGTCTCCCAGTCCCTGCCGCTGAAAAACATCCAAACAGCATGTTTCTCCCACCCCCATGCTTCACCGTAGGGTCCCAGGTTTCCTCCAAACGTGACACTTGGCATTCAAGCCAAAGAGTTCAATCTTGGTTTCATAAGACCAAAGAATCTTGTTTCTCATGGTCTGGGATTCTTTAAGTGCCTTTTGGAAAACTCAAAGCGGGCTGTCATGTGCCTTTTTACTGAGGAGTGACTTCCGTCTGGCCACTCTACTATAAAGGCCTGATTGGTGGAGTGTTGCAGAGATGGTTGTCCTGGAAGGTTCTCCTATCTCCATAGAGGAACTCTAGAGCTTGGTCAGTTTGACCATCGGGTTCTTGGTCACCTCCCTGACCAAGGCCCTTCTCCCCAAGGCGGTCAGCTCTAGGAAGAGTCTTGGTGATTACAAACTTCTTCCATTTAAGAACATCTCAAGGATGATCAATGGGATAAGGATGCAAAGGAGCTCAGGGTCTGAATAATTATGGCAAGGCGTTCCCCGAGGGGAACTCCCCCCCATTCAGCTGAAAAGGTGGCGTGGGAATTCAAAACTATTCTTTAGAAATATTTAACTTTCACACATTAACAAGTCCAATACAGAAAATGAAAGATAAACATCTTGTTAATCCACCCATCATGTCCGATTTTTAAGATGTTTTTACAGCGAAAACACAACATATATTTATGTTCACCACCAAATCAAAAGAAAAACACAGCCATTTTCTCCAGACAAATATACAGTGCCTTGCGAAAGTATTCGGCCCCCTTGAACTTTGCGACCTTTTGCCACATTTCAGGCTTCAAACATAAAGATATAAAACTGTATTTTTTTGTGAAGAATCAACAACAAGTGGGACACAATCATGAAGTGGAACGACATTTATTGGATATTTCAAACTTTTTTAACAAATCAAAAACTGAAAAATTGGGCGTGCAAAATTATTCAGCCCCCTTAAGTTAATACTTTGTAGCGCCTTCAGCATCTATTGATATTGAGATGTCATGGAAAATATACCACAACCAGAAAAAGTCACAAACAGGAAAGAGAGGTGTGTGTCTGTGCGTGTGTGCGGTTGGTGTTTCATGACCCAACTGGCAGGGCCCTGATGAGTTCACAAAAGCAGTAGTAGGGTTTCTGTTAAGACCTCATAGCTGTGTCAGATGTCAGATGTCAGGAGTCATGTGGGTAAGTAGGGAGAGTCTCATTGACTTGACTTGGCACACTAACCCTTTTCTCTCCATTTGTTCTAATGGTAAAAGGGGAAACCAACAAAGGGACCTTTCTGATTGTTGTTAGTTGTGTTAATGTGTTAGCTGGCAGGGTATTTGTGTTTGGGTGGCTAATGCTAAAGTGGTGCGGTGAGTGTCTATGAGACGGTGTCCAGAACGTAAATTATTTATTTATGAATGGTATGAAGGGTGGAAAGAGCCTGTATATGACACAGAGGATAGAGTATTTGATGTGTGTGTGTGTTGTTTCTGTGTTTTGTGTGTTGATGCAGGTATGTACTAGGCTATGTACGCATGTGTAAGTGTAATTTTCTATGTGATTTTCTATGAGTTAATAAAACACAACCGGAACTTTCACTGCATCTCATCATGCTCAGGGTTTGGTGACTTGTGATTGTGATGTTCACGCCAGTGAGTGCATTTGGCTTGAACAGACGAGTGTTATTTGTCCTTTGAGTGGTTTTAATGCGTAACAACACAAATCCTCTCTAGCAACCTGTCCTTTCTCCTCCAATACCAAATGACTCTCTGATACAGACACATAGTACTGTCTGCCTGTGTATTGGTCTGTCTGTCAGTAGCTTAGTGTCTCCAGTATGAAAGCATGAAGGACTGTATATACCTACAGTATAACATTCATTGTCATTGTAAATGATTGTAGACAGGAAGTGTTTTCTCACCAGATGCTCCAGGTCCAGTCACACCACACCACTCTATCTGGAGCAGCCTCGCCTGGACTGTCCAGCCTGAGAATGGTGACTTTAGGCTCAATCTCAGGTTCGTCAGCCCATGAAACGCTGTCTCACATCGGCCTAGTATTGTGGAGAAAAGCAGAAGAAATCAGCAACGCCTTTGCTGTTCTTACACCAGCCCAGACTGGTACAGACCAGATCCAGAACAAGATGATGGGACAGCAGCAGTAAGAATATAATTCATCAACATGTGTATGTAAATTCAGCAGAATATTGCTAGCTATTTATCAGTATTGTTTTAGTAAGCATCCACATAACACAAGGCTTTAATGCTCAGACATACTGGACACTAATTATAAGTTATGATGAGACAAAACACAAATAAAGCAGAATGCATTGAACCAGAAATGGTCTAAAAATGAAGATGTTTCTTTTCATGTTTTACATTTTAAGCCCATTTACCTAGAATTCTGTCTCTATTCTCTTTATTGCGGTGGAGTTCTTTACGCTTTCCTTTTAGTTTTCTCCGTCCATTTAGGTCATTTCATCATTTAACAGATGCTCTTATCCAGAGACATTTACAGTAGTGAGTGCATATTTTCATATCTGTTTGTACTTGTCCCCTGTGGGAATCTAACCCACAACCCCCGCCATTGCAAATGCCATGCTCTACCAACTGCTCACTTTTTGAGTTGCAAGCTGAGATCTACCACTCAGATGTTTCTTTAAACACGACTTATAAAAGGTATTATGCCTATGCAACATTAACCAATTAAAAACCGTTCTGTAGCGATGAGGGTTTTATCACTGCATATTGGCTTGAATTGTCCTGCCAATGTCGTTGTTCTCAGACCGTATTGAAATGATACATTTTTCAGTAGATATACGATCACACTGGTAATGGATAATTTGTCGTATTACTTGTGAGGCTGAGTGAGCAAAATATTCTTATTCTTTTTCTTTACTGGACTGATGGCCTGATGGCAGTCTGCCTGTCATCTGATGCTCAGTCTGAGGGGAGGGAGAGCAGTCTGCCTGTCATCTGATGCTCAGTCTGGGGGGAGGGAGAGCAGTCTGCCTGTCATCTGATGCTCAGAGGGGAGGGAGAGCAGTCTGCCTGTCATCTGATGCTCAGTCTGAGGGGAGGGAGAGCAGTCTGCCTGTCATCTGATGCTCAGTCTGAGGGGAGGGAGAGCAGTCTGCCTGTCATCTGATGCTCAGTCTGAGGGGAGGGAGAGCAGTCTGCCTGTCATCTGATGCTCAGTCTGAGGGGAGGGAGAGCAGTCTGCCTGTCATCTGATGCTCAGTCTGAGGGGAGGGAGAGCAGTCTGCCTGTCATCTGATGCTCAGTCTGAGGGGAGGGGAGAGCAGTCTGCCTGTCATCTGAGTCTGCCTGCTCAGTCAGAGGGGAGGGAGAGCAGTCTGCCTGTCATCTGATGCTCAGTCTGAGGGGAGGGAGAGCAGTCTGCCTGTCATCTGATGCTCAGTCAGAGGGGAGGGAGAGCAGTCTGCCTGTCATCTGATGCTCAGTCTGAGGGGAGGGAGAGCAGTCTGCCTGTCATCTGATGCTCAGTCTGAGGGGGGGAGGGAGAGCAGTCTGCCTGTCATCTGATGCTCAGTCTGAGGGGAGGGAGAGCAGTCTGCCTGTCATCTGATGCTCAGTCTGCCTGTCATCTGATGAGGGGAGGGAGAGCAGTCTGCCTGTCATCTGATGCTCAGTCTGAGGGGAGGGAGAGCAGTCTGCCTGTCATCTGATGCTCAGTCTGAGGGGAGGGAGAGCAGTCTGCCTGTCATCTGATGCTCAGTCTGATCTGATGGGGAGGGAGAGCAGTCTGCCTGTCATCTGATGCTCAGTCTGAGGGGAGGGGGGAGAGCAGTCTGCCTGTCATCTGATGCTCAGTCTGAGGGGAGGGAGAGCAGTCTGCTGATGCTGTCATCTGATGCTCAGTCTGAGGGGAGGGAGAGCAGTCTGCCTGTCATCTGATGCTCAGTCTGAGGGGAGGGAGAGCAGTCTGCCTGTCATCTGATGCTCAGAGGGGAGGGAGAGTCTGAGGGGAGGGAGAGCAGTCTGTCTGCCTGTCATCTGATGCTCAGTCTGGGGGAGGGAGAGCAGTCTGCCTGTCATCTGATGCTCAGTCTGGGGGGAGGGAGAGCAGTCTGCCTGTCATCTGATGCTCAGTCTGAGGGGAGGGAGAGCAGTCTGCCTGTCATCTGATGCTCAGTCTGAGGGGAGGGAGAGCAGTCTGCCTGTCATCTGATGCTCAGTCTGAGGGGAGGGAGAGCAGTCTGCCTGTCATCTGATGCTCAGTCTGAGGGGAGGGAGAGCAGTCTGCCTGTCATCTGATGCTCAGTCTGAGGGGAGGGAGAGCAGTCTGCCTGTCATCTGATGCTCAGTCTGAGGGGAGGGAGAGCAGTCTGCCTGTCATCTGATGCTCAGTCTGAGGGGAGGGAGAGCAGTCTGCCTGTCATCTGATGCTCAGTCTGGGGAGGGAGAGCAGTCTGCCTGTCATCTGATGCTCAGTCTGAGGGGAGGGAGAGCAGTCTGCCTGTCATCTGATGCTCAGTCTGAGCTCAGTCTGAGGGGAGGGAGAGCAGTCTGCCTGTCATCTGATGCTCAGTCTGAGGGGAGGGAGAGCAGTCTGCCTGTCATCTGATGCTCAGTCTGAGGGGAGGGAGAGCAGTCTGCCTGTCATCTGATGCTCAGTCTGAGTCTGCCTGTCATCTGGGAGGGAGAGCAGTCTGCCTGTCATCTGATGCTCAGTCTGAGGGGAGGGAGAGCAGTCTGCCTGTCATCTGATGCTCAGTCTGAGGGGAGGGAGAGCAGTCTGCCTGTCATCTGATGCTCAGAGGGGAGGGAGAGCAGTCTGCCTGTCATCTGATGCTCAGTCTGAGGGGAGGGAGAGCAGTCTGCCTGTCATCTGATGCTCAGTCTGAGGGGAGGGAGAGCAGTCTGCCTGTCATCTGATGCTCAGTCTGAGGGGAGGGAGAGCAGTCTGCCTGTCATCTGATGCTCAGTCTGAGGGGAGGGAGAGCAGTCTGCCTGTCATCTGCAGTCTGTCATCTGTCATCTGATGCTCAGTCTGAGGGGAGGGAGAGCAGTCTGCCTGTCATCTGATGCTCAGTCTGGCAGTCTGCCTGTCATCTGATGCTCAGGAGGGGGGAGAGCAGTCTGCCTGTCATCTGATGCTCAGAGGGGAGGGAGAGCAGTCTGCCTGTCATCTGATGCTCAGAGGGGAGGGAGAGCAGTCTGCCTGTCATCTGACCACACCGTCCCGCTGCTCTCCCTCCATCAGACTGAGGGGACACAGTCGTCCAGCTGATGACCAAACTCAGGTCACCTCATGCACCAATTCATATTGTTACTGACCAGAGAAAGTGAAATATTCCTTGATGCTAAAAAGACACAAGCTGCTAATAGCAACAACGCAGCCGTTTCGGAACCCTTTGCTATACTCATTCATTGCAGCTGCAGTGCTGGTTGTCCCGTGAGTGGAAGAAGGGAGAAACACATTTTATGGCTTACAAAAAGATTGAACAAAGTTCTGAATAACAACTTAAACATGAACTTAATCGTACAAAGACTATTTGTTGTATTTGTTGTCTTTCTCTAGTCATGGTTTAAAAAAAATAGTAGTCTCACAGTATCAACTTTGCCATTAAATTATTTTTTTATGGTCTATTGCGCGAGGAATCTTTGTGATCTGAGGTATCTGGTTGGCTAGAGGTAGGCCTATAGATGCACTTGATTTGCTTTCTGGGACTCCTGGGTAGGCAGAGTTCTACCTTCACACACATGAAATGGTTCAAAATCAGATGACTTTGCCGTCCTGGCGTTAGGACTGCTGAATCAAGTGCACCTACTGCCAACAGAGAAAAATAATAGGAATGCAAAGCTTTATTGTTGGGTTTTTTACAGTTTGGTGATCGACTGGAAATGCCTTGGAGATCAACCAGTCGATCACAATTGACCGGTTGGTGGCCACTGATTTAGTGTATCCAGCCTCTACTCTACAGAATAGATGTACATTGTCCTTTACACCTCTAGAGGGAGCCGTTTTACCACTAATCTGAGTGAGTGACACTGAACACCAACAGGCACCAACAGTTCTGCTAAATTATACATTTAAATTAAGTATTTTATGTAAACAGATATATAAATAAATAGATGAATGCAGAAATAAATATTAGTTTGAAAAGAGTTACGTAGAAATGTACGTAGAAATGTACAGGTAAATACACAAGGGGCGGCAGGTGGCCTAGTGGTTAGTGTGTAGAGGCGGCAGGTAGCCTAGTGGTTAGAGTGTAGAGGCGGCAGGTAGCCTAGTGGTTAGAGTGTAGAGGCGGCAGGTAGCCTAGTGTTTAGAGTGTAGAGGCGGCAGGTAGCCTAGTGTTTAGAGTGTAGAGGCGGCAGGTAGCCTAGTGGTTAGTGTGTAGAGGCGGCAGGTAGCCTAGTGGTTAGAGTGTAGAGGCGGCAGGTAGCCTAGTGGTTAGAGTGTAGAGGCGGCAGGTAGCCTAGTGTTTAGAGTGTAGAGGCGGCAGGTAGCCTAGTGGTTAGTGTGTAGAGGCGGCAGGTAGCCTAGTGGTTAGAGTGTAGAGGCGGCAGGTAGCCTAGTGGTTAGAGTGTAGAGGCGGCAGGTAGCCTAGTGTTTAGAGTGTAGAGGCGGCAGGTAGCCTAGTGGTTAGTGTGTAGAGGCGGCAGGTAGCCTAGTGGTTAGAGTGTAGAGGCGGCAGGTAGCCTAGTGGTTAGAGTGTAGAGGCGGCAGGTAGCCTAGTGTTTAGAGTGTAGAGGCGGCAGGTAGCCTAGTGGTTAGTGTGTAGAGGCGGCAGGTAGCCTAGTGGTTAGAGTGTAGAGGCGGCAGGTAGCCTAGTGGTTAGAGTGTAGAGGCGGCAGGTAGCCTAGTGGTTAGAGTGTAGAGGCGGCAGGTAGCCTAGTGTTTAGAGTGTAGAGGCGGCAGGTAGCCTAGTGTTTAGAGTGTAGAGGCGGCAGGTAGCCTAGTGGTTAGTGTGTAGAGGCGGCAGGTAGCCTAGTGGTTAGAGTGTAGAGGCGGCAGGTAGCCTAGTGGTTAGAGTGTAGAGGCGGCAGGTAGCCTAGTGGTTAGAGTGTAGAGGCGGCAGGTAGCCTAGTGGTTAGAGTGTAGAGGCGGCAGGTAGCCTAGTGGTTAGAGTGTAGAGGCGGCAGGTAGCCTAGTGGTTAGAGTGTAGAGGCGGCAGGTAGTCTAGTGGTTAGAGTGTAGGGACGGCAGGTAGCCTAGTATTTAGCGTGTGGGGGTGGCAGGTAGCCTAGTGGTTAGAGTGTAGGGACGGCAGGTAGCCTAGTGGTTAGAGTGTAGAGGCGGCAGGTAGCCTAGTGGTTAGAGTGTAGAGGCGGCAGGTAGCCTAGTGGTTAGAGTGTAGAGGCGGCAGGTAGCCTAGTGGTTAGAGTGTAGAGGCGGCAGGTAGTCTAGTGGTTAGAGTGTAGAGGGGGCAGGTAGCCTAGTGGTTAGAGTGTAGAGGCGGCAGGTAGCCTAGTGGTTAGAGTGTAGAGGCGGCAGGTAGCCTAGTGGTTAGAGTGTAGAGGCGGCAGGTAGCCTAGTGGTTAGAGTGTAGAGGCGGCAGGTAGCCTAGTGGTTAGAGTGTAGAGGCGGCAGGTAGCCTAGTGGTTAGAGTGTAGAGGCGGCAGGTAGCCTTGTGGTTAGAGTGTAGAGGCGGCAGGTAGCCTAGTGGTTAGAGTGTAGAGGCGGCAGGTAGCCTAGTGGTTAGAGTGTAGAGGCGGCAGGTAGCCTAGTGGTTAGAGTGTAGAGGCGGCAGGTAGCCTAGTATTTAGCGTGTGGGGGTGGCAGGTAGCCTAGTGGTTAGAGTGTAGGGACGGCAGGTAGCCTAGTGGTTAGAGTGTAGAGGCGGCAGGTAGCCTAGTGGTTAGAGTGTAGAGGCGGCAGGTAGCCTAGTGGTTAGAGTGTAGAGGCGGCAGGTAGCCTAGTGGTTAGTGCGTTGGGCCAGTAACCGAAAGGTTGCTTGATCAATTCCCCAAGGTAAAAATCTGTTGTTCTGCAATCATGACCCTCAGGTAACACTGGTGACCTCTTTCACAGCAATAAGATGCTGACCCTCAGGTAACAGTGGTGACCTCTTTCACAGCAATAAGATCCTGACCCTCAGGTAACACTGGTGACCTCTTTCACAGCAATAAGATCCTGACCCTCAGGTAACACTGGTGACCTCTTTCACAGCAATAAGATCCTGACCCTCAGGTAACACTGGTGACCTCTTTCACAGCAATAAGATGCTGACCCTCAGGTAACACTGGTGACCTCTTTCACAGCAATAAGATCCTGAGCTGAAGATGCTGACCCTCAGGTAACACTGGTGACCTCTTTCACAGCAATAAGATCCTGACCCTCAGGTAACACTGGTGACCTCTTTCACAGCAATAAGATCCTGACCCTCAGGTAACACTGGTGACCTCTTTCACAGCAATAAGATCCTGAGCTGAAGATGCTGACCCTCAGGTAACACTGGTGACCTCTTTCACAGCAATAAGATCCTGACCCTCAGGTAACACTGGTGACCTCTTTCACAGCAATAAGATCCTGACCCTCAGGTAACACTGGTGACCTCTTTCACAGCAATAAGATCCTGACCCTCAGGTAACACTGGTGACCTCTTTCACAGCAATAAGATCCTGAGCTGAAGATGCTGACCCTCAGGTAACACTGGTGACCTCTTTCACAGCAATAAGATCCTGACCCTCAGGTAACACTGGTGACCTCTTTCACAGCAATAAGATCCTGACCCTCAGGTAACACTGGTGACCTCTTTCACAGCAATAAGATGCTGACCCTCAGGTAACAGTGGTGACCTCTTTCACAGCAATAAGATCCTGACCCTCAGGTAACACTGGTGACCTCTTTCACAGCAATAAGATCCTGACCCTCAGGTAACACTGGTGACCTCTTTCACAGCAATAAGATCCTGAGCTGAAGATGCTGACCCTCAGGTAACACTGGTGACCTCTTTCACAGCAATAAGATCCTGACCCTCAGGTAACACTGGTGACCTCTTTCACAGCAATAAGATCCTGAGCTGAAGATGCTGACCCTCAGGTAACACTGGTGACCTCTTTCACAGCAATAAGATCCTGACCCTCAGGTAACACTGGTGACCTCTTTCACAGCAATAAGATCCTGAGCTGAAGATGCTGACCCTCAGGTAACACTGGTGACCTCTTTCACAGCAATAAGATGCTGAGCTGAAGATGCTGACCCTCAGGTAACACTGGTGACCTCTTTCACAGCAATAAGATCCTGAGCTGAGGATGCTGACCCTCAGGTAACACTGGTGACCTCTTTCACAGCAATAAGATGCTGACCCTCAGGTAACACTGGTGACCTCTTTCACAGCAATAAGATCCTGACCCTCAGGTAACACTGGTGACCTCTTTCACAGCAATAAGATCCTGAGCTGAAGATGCTGACCCTCAGGTAACACTGGTGACCTCTTTCACAGCAATAAGATGCTGACCCTCAGGTAACACTGGTGACCTCTTTCACAGCAATAAGATGCTGAGCTGAAGATGCTGACCCTCAGGTAACACTGGTGACCTCTTTCACAGCAATAAGATCCTGACCCTCAGGTAACACTGGTGACCTCTTTCACAGCAATAAGATCCTGAGCTGAAGATGCTGACCCTCAGGTAACACTGGTGACCTCTTTCACAGCAATAAGATCCTGACCCTCAGGTAACACTGGTGACCTCTTTCACAGCAATAAGATCCTGACCCTCAGGTAACACTGGTGACCTCTTTCACAGCAATAAGATCCTGAGCTGAAGATGCTGACCCTCAGGTAACACTGGTGACCTCTTTCACAGCAATAAGATCCTGACCCTCAGGTAACACTGGTGACCTCTTTCACAGCAATAAGATCCTGACCCTCAGGTAACACTGGTGACCTCTTTCACAGCAATAAGATCCTGAGCTGAAGATGCTGACCCTCAGGTAACACTGGTGACCTCTTTCACAGCAATAAGATCCTGAGCTGAAGATGCTGACCCTCAGGTAACACTGGTGACCTCTTTCACAGCAATAAGATCCTGACCCTCAGGTAACACTGGTGACCTCTTTCACAGCAATAAGATCCTGAGCTGAAGATGCTGACCCTCAGGTAACACTGGTGACCTCTTTCACAGCAATAAGATCCTGACCCTCAGGTAACACTGGTGACCTCTTTCACAGCAATAAGATGCTGACCCTCAGGTAACACTGGTGACCTCTTTCACAGCAATAAGATGCTGACCCTCAGGTAACACTGGTGACCTCTTTCACAGCAATAAGATCCTGAGCTGAAGATGCTGACCCTCAGGTAACACTGGTGACCTCTTTCACAGCAATAAGATCCTGACCCTCAGGTAACACTGGTGACCTCTTTCACAGCAATAAGATCCTGACCCTCAGGTAACACTGGTGACCTCTTTCACAGCAATAAGATCCTGACCCTCAGGTAACACTGGTGACCTCTTTCACAGCAATAAGATCCTGAGCTGAAGATGCTGACCCTCAGGTAACACTGGTGACCTCTTTCACAGCAATAAGATCCTGACCCTCAGGTAACACTGGTGACCTCTTTCACAGCAATAAGATCCTGAGCTGAAGATGCTGACCCTCAGGTAACACTGGTGACCTCTTTCACAGCAATAAGATTCTGAGCTGAAGATGCTGACCCTCAGGTAACACTGGTGACCTCTTTCACAGCAATAAGATCCTGAGCTGAAGATGCTGACCCTCAGGTAACACTGGTGACCTCTTTCACAGCAATAAGATCCTGACCCTCAGGTAACACTGGTGACCTCTTTCACAGCAATAAGTTGCTGACCCTCAGGTAACACTGGTGACCTCTTTCACAGCAATAAGATCCTGAGCTGAAGATGCTGACCCTCAGGTAACACTGGTGACCTCTTTCACAGCAATAAGATCCTGAGCTGAAGATGCTGACCCTCAGGTAACACTGGTGACCTCTTTCACAGCAATAAGATCCTGAGCTGAAGATGCTGACCCTCAGGTAACACTGGTGACCTCTTTCACAGCAATAAGATCCTGAGCTGAAGATGCTGACCCTCAGGTAACACTGGTGACCTCTTTCACAGCAATAAGATCCTGAGCTGAAGATGCTGACCCTCAGGTAACACTGGTGACCTCTTTCACAGCAATAAGATCCTGACCCTCAGGTAACACTGGTGACCTCTTTCACAGCAATAAGATCCTGAGCTGAAGATGCTGACCCTCAGGTAACACTGGTGACCTCTTTCACAGCAATAAGATCCTGACCCTCAGGTAACACTGGTGACCTCTTTCACAGCAATAAGATCCTGAGCTGAAGATGCTGACCCTCAGGTAACACTGGTGACCTCTTTCACAGCAATAAGATCCTGAGCTGAAGATGCTGACCCTCAGGTAACACTGGTGACCTCTTTCACAGCAATAAGATGCTGAGCTGAAGATGCTGACCCTCAGGTAACACTGGTGACCTCTTTCACAGCAATAAGATCCTGAGCTGAAGATGCTGACCCTCAGGTAACACTGGTGACCTCTTTCACAGCAATAAGATCCTGAGCTGAAGATGCTGACCCTCAGGTAACACTGGTGACCTCTTTCACAGCAATAAGATCCTGACCCTCAGGTAACACTGGTGACCTCTTTCACAGCAATAAGATCCTGAGCTGAAGATGCTGACCCTCAGGTAACACTGGTGACCTCTTTCACAGCAATAAGATCCTGACTGACCCTCAGGTAACACTGGTGACCTCTTTCACAGCAATAAGATCCTGAGCTGAAGATGCTGACCCTCAGGTAACACTGGTGACCTCTTTCACAGCAATAAGATCCTGAGCTGAAGATGCTGACCCTCAGGTAACACTGGTGACCTCTTTCACAGCAATAAGATCCTGACCCTCAGGTAACACTGGTGACCTCTTTCACAGCAATAAGATCCTGAGCTGAAGATGCTGACCCTCAGGTAACACTGGTGACCTCTTTCACAGCAATAAGATGCTGACCCTCAGGTAACACTGGTGATCTCTTTCACAGCAATAAGATGCTGACCCTCAGGTAACACTGGTGACCTCTTTCACAGCAATAAGATGCTGACCCTCAGGTAACACTGGTGACCTCTTTCACAGCAATAAGATCCTGAGCTGAAGATGCTGACCCTCAGGTAACACTGGTGACCTCTTTCACAGCAATAAGATGCTGACCCTCAGGTAACACTGGTGACCTCTTTCACAGCAATAAGATCCTGACCCTCAGGTAACACTGGTGACCTCTTTCACAGCAATAAGATCCTGAGCTGAAGATGCTGACCCTCAGGTAACACTGGTGACCTCTTTCACAGCAATAAGATCCTGACCCTCAGGTAACACTGGTGACCTCTTTCACAGCAATAAGATCCTGAGCTGAAGATGCTGACCCTCAGGTAACACTGGTGACCTCTTTCACAGCAATAAGATCCTGAGCTGAAGATGCTGACCCTCAGGTAACACTGGTGACCTCTTTCACAGCAATAAGATCCTGAGCTGAAGATGCTCAGGTAACACTGGTGACCTCTTTCACAGCAATAAGATCCTGACCCTCAGGTAACACTGGTGACCTCTTTCACAGCAATAAGATCCTGACCCTCAGGTAACACTGGTGACCTCTTTCACAGCAATAAGATCCTGACCCTCAGGTAACACTGGTGACCTCTTTCACAGCAATAAGATCCTGACCCTCAGGTAACACTGGTGACCTCTTTCACAGCAATAAGATCCTGACCCTCAGGTAACACTGGTGACCTCTTTCACAGCAATAAGATCCTGAGCTGAAGATGCTGACCCTCAGGTAACACTGGTGACCTCTTTCACAGCAATAAGATCCTGAGCTGAAGATGCTGACCCTCAGGTAACACTGGTGACCTCTTTCACAGCAATAAGATCCTGAGCTGAAGATCATGACCCTCAGGTAACACTGGTGACCTCTTTCACAGCAATAAGATGCTGACCCTCAGGTAACACTGGTGACCTCTTTCACAGCAATAAGATCCTGAGCTGAAGATGCTGACCCTCAGGTAACACTGGTGACCTCTTTCACAGCAATAAGATCCTGACCCTCAGGTAACACTGGTGACCTCTTTCACAGCAATAAGATCCTGAGCTGAAGATGCTGACCCTCAGGTAACACTGGTGACCTCTTTCACAGCAATAAGATGCTGACCCTCAGGTAACACTGGTGACCTCTTTCACAGCAATAAGATCCTGACCCTCAGGTAACACTGGTGACCTCTTTCACAGCAATAAGATCCTGAGCTGAAGATGCTGACCCTCAGGTAACACTGGTGACCTCTTTCACAGCAATAAGATCCTGACCCTCAGGTAACACTGGTGACCTCTTTCACAGCAATAAGATCCTGAGCTGGTGACCTCTTTCACAGCAATAAGCTGACCCTCAGGTAACACTGGTGACCTCTTTCACAGCAATAAGATCCTGACCCTCAGGTAACACTGGTGACCTCTTTCACAGCAATAAGATCCTGAGCTGAAGATGCTGACCCTCAGGTAACACTGGTGACCTCTTTCACAGCAATAAGATCCTGAGCTGAAGATGCTGACCCTCAGGTAACACTGGTGACCTCTTTCACAGCAATAAGATCCTGAGCCTGACCCTCAGGTAACACTGGTGACCTCTTTCACAGCAATAAGATCCTGAGCTGAAGATCCTGACCTCAGGTAACACTGGTGACCTCTTTCACAGCAATAAGATCCTGAGCTGAAGATGTTGACCCTCAGGTAACACTGGTGACCTCTTTCACAGCAATAAGATGCTGACCCTCAGGTAACACTGGTGACCTCTTTCACAGCAATAAGATCCTGAGCTGAAGATCCTGACCCTCAGGTAACACTGGTGACCTCTTTCACAGCAATAAGATCCTGAGCTGAAGATGCTGACCCTCAGGTAACACTGGTGACCTCTTTCACAGCAATAAGATCCTGACCCTCAGGTAACACTGGTGACCTCTTTCACAGCAATAAGATCCTGACCCTCAGGTAACACTGGTGACCTCTTTCACAGCAATAAGAGAGCTGAAGATCTGACCCTCAGGTAACACTGGTGACCTCTTTCACAGCAATAAGATGAGCCTGACCCTCAGGTAACACTGGTGACCTCTTTCACAGCAATAAGATCCTGACCCTCAGGTAACACTGGTGACCTCTTTCACAGATGCTGACCCTCAGGTAACACTGGTGACCTCTTTCACAGCAATAAGATGCTGACCCTCAGGTAACACTGGTGACCTCTTTCACAGCAATAATATCCTGAGCTGAAGATGCTGACCCTCAGGTAACACTGGTGACCTCTTTCACAGCAATAAGATCCTGACCCTCAGGTAACACTGGTGACCTCTTTCACAGCAATAAGATCCTGAGCTGAAGATCCTGACCCTCAGGTAACACTGGTGACCTCTTTCACAGCAATAAGATCCTGACCCTCAGGTAACACTGGTGACCTCTTTCACAGCAATAAGATGCTGACCCTCAGGTAACACTGGTGACCTCTTTCACAGCAATAAGATCCTGACCCTCAGGTAACACTGGTGACCTCTTTCACAGCAATAAGATGCTGACCCTCAGGTAACACTGGTGACCTCTTTCACAGCAATAAGATCCTGAGCTGAAGATGCTGACCCTCAGGTAACACTGGTGACCTCTTTCACAGCAATAAGATCCTGAGCTGAAGATCCTGACCTCAGGTAACACTGGTGACCTCTTTCACAGCAATAAGATCCTGAGCTGAAGATCCTGACCCTCAGGTAACACTGGTGACCTCTTTCACAGCAATAAGATCCTGAGCTGAAGATGCTGACCCTCAGGTAACACTGGTGACCTCTTTCACAGCAATAAGATCCTGAGCTGAAGATGCTGACCCTCAGGTAACACTGGTGACCTCTTTCACAGCAATAAGATGCTGACCCTCAGGTAACACTGGTGACCTCTTTCACAGCAATAAGATCCTGAGCTGAAGATCCTGACCCTCAGGTAACACTGGTGACCTCTTTCACAGCAATAAGATCCTGACCCTCAGGTAACACTGGTGACCTCTTTCACAGCAATAAGATGCTGACCCTCAGGTAACACTGGTGACCTCTTTCACAGCAATAAGATCCTGACCCTCAGGTAACACTGGTGACCTCTTTCACAGCAATAAGATCCTGAGCTGAAGATGCTGACCCTCAGGTAACACTGGTGACCTCTTTCACAGCAATAAGATCCTGACCCTCAGGTAACACTGGTGACCTCTTTCACAGCAACAAGATCCTGAGCTGAAGATGCTGACCCTCAGGTAACACTGGTGACCTCTTTCACAGCAATAAGATCCTGACCCTCAGGTAACACTGGTGACCTCTTTCACAGCAATAAGATCCTGAGCTGAAGATGCTGACCCTCAGGTAACACTGGTGACCTCTTTCACAGCAATAAGATCCTGAGCTGAAGATGCTGACCCTCAGGTAACACTGGTGACCTCTTTCACAGCAATAAGATCCTGACCCTCAGGTAACACTGGTGACCTCTTTCACAGCAATAAGATCCTGAGCTGAAGATGCTGACCCTCAGGTAACACTGGTGACCTCTTTCACAGCAATAAGATCCTGAGCTGAAGATGCTGACCCTCAGGTAACACTGGTGACCTCTTTCACAGCAATAAGATCCTGAGCTGAAGATGCTGACCCTCAGGTAACACTGGTGACCTCTTTCACAGCAATAAGATCCTGAGCTGAAGATGCTGACCCTCAGGTAACACTGGTGACCTCTTTCACAGCAATAAGATCCTGAGCTGAAGATGCTGACCCTCAGGTAACACTGGTGACCTCTTTCACAGCAATAAGATCCTGACCCTCAGGTAACACTGGTGACCTCTTTCACAGCAATAAGATCCTGAGCTGAAGATGCTGACCCTCAGGTAACACTGGTGACCTCTTTCACAGCAATAAGATCCTGACCTGACCCTCAGGTAACACTGGTGACCTCTTTCACAGCAATAAGATCCTGACCCTCAGGTAACACTGGTGACCTCTTTCACAGCAATAAGATCCTGAGCTGAAGATGCTGACCCTCAGGTAACACTGGTGACCTCTTTCACAGCAATAAGATCCTGAGCTGAAGATGCTGACCCTCAGGTAACACTGGTGACCTCTTTCACAGCAATAAGATCCTGAGCTGAAGATGCTGACCCTCAGGTAACACTGGTGACCTCTTTCACAGCAATAAGATCCTGAGCTGAAGATGCTGACCCTCAGGTAACACTGGTGACCTCTTTCACAGCAATAAGATCCTGAGCTGAAGATGCTGACCCTCAGGTAACACTGGTGACCTCTTTCACAGCAATAAGATCCTGAGCTGAAGATGCTGACCCTCAGGTAACACTGGTGACCTCTTTCACGGCAATAAGATCCTGAGCTGAGGATGCTGACCCTCAGGTAACACTGGTGACCTCTTTCACAGCAATAAGATCCTGAGCTGAAGATGCTGACCCTCAGGTAACACTGGTGACCTCTTTCACAGCAATAAGATCCTGAGCTGAAGATGCTGACCCTCAGGTAACACTGGTGACCTCTTTCACAGCAATGAGATCCTGACCCTCAGGTAACACTGGTGACCTCTTTCACAGCAATAAGATCCTGACCCTCAGGTAACACTGGTGACCTCTTTCACAGCAATAAGATCCTGACCCTCAGGTAACACTGGTGACCTCTTTCACAGCAATAAGATCCTGAGCTGAAGATGCTGACCCTCAGGTAACACTGGTGACCTCTTTCACAGCAATAAGATCCTGAGCTGAAGATGCTGACCCTCAGGTAACACTGGTGACCTCTTTCACAGCAATAAGATCCTGAGCTGAAGATGCTGACCCTCAGGTAACACTGGTGACCTCTTTCACAGCAATAAGATCCTGAGCTGAAGATGCTGACCCTCAGGTAACACTGGTGACCTCTTTCACAGCAATAAGATGCTGACCCTCAGGTAACACTGGTGACCTCTTTCACAGCAATAAGATCTTGAGCTGAAGATGCTGACCCTCAGGTAACACTGGTGACCTCTTTCACAGCAATAAGATCCTGAGCTGAAGATGTTGACCCTCAGGTAACACTGGTGACCTCTTTCAGAGCAATAAGATCCTGAGCTGAAGATGCTGACCCTCAGGTAACACTGGTGACCTCTTTCACAGCAATAAGATCCTGAGCTGAAGATGCTGACCCTCAGGTAACACTGGTGACCTCTTTCACAGCAATAAGATCCTGAGCTGAAGATGTTGACCCTCAGGTAACACTGGTGACCTCTTTCACAGCAATAAGATCCTGAGCTGAAGATGCTGACCCTCAGGTAACACTGGTGACCTCTTTCACAGCAATAAGATCCTGACCCTCAGGTAACACTGGTGACCTCTTTCACAGCAATAAGATCCTGAGCTGAAGATGCTGACCCTCAGGTAACACTGGTGACCTCTTTCACAGCAATAAGATCCTGAGCTGAAGATGCTGACCCTCAGGTAACACTGGTGACCTCTTTCACAGCAATAAGATCCTGAGCTGAAGATGCTGACCCTCAGGTAACACTGGTGACCTCTTTCACAGCAATAAGATCCTGAGCTGAAGATGCTGACCCTCAGGTAACACTGGTGACCTCTTTCACAGCAATAAGATCCTGAGCTGAAGATGCTGACCCTCAGGTAACACTGGTGACCTCTTTCACAGCAATAAGATCCTGACCCTCAGGTAACACTGGTGACCTCTTTCACAGCAATAAGATCCTGAGCTGAAGATGCTGACCCTCAGGTAACACTGGTGACCTCTTTCACAGCAATAAGATCCTGAGCTGAAGATGCTGACCTCAGGTAACACTGGTGACCTCTTTCACAGCAATAAGATCCTGACCCTCAGGTAACACTGGTGACCTCTTTCACAGCAATAAGATCCTGAGCTGAAGATGCTGACCCTCAGGTAACACTGGTGACCTCTTTCACAGCAATAAGATGCTGACCCTCAGGTAACACTGGTGACCTCTTTCACAGCAATAAGATGCTGAGCTGAAGATGCTGACCCTCAGGTAACACTGGTGACCTCTTTCACAGCAATAAGATCCTGACCCTCAGGTAACACTGGTGACCTCTTTCACAGCAATAAGATCCTGAGCTGAAGATGCTGACCCTCAGGTAACACTGGTGACCTCTTTCACAGCAATAAGATGCTGACCCTCAGGTAACACTGGTGACCTCTTTCACAGCAATAAGATGCTGACCCTCAGGTAACACTGGTGACCTCTTTCACAGCAATAAGATCCTGAGCTGAAGATCCTGACCCTCAGGTAACACTGGTGATCTCTTTCACAGCAATAAGATGCTGACCCTCAGGTAACACTGGTGACCTCTTTCACAGCAATAAGATGCTGACCCTCAGGTAACACTGGTGACCTCTTTCACAGCAATAAGATCCTGAGCTGAAGATCCTGACCCTCAGGTAACACTGGTGACCTCTTTCACAGCAATAAGATCCTGACCCTCAGGTAACACTGGTGACCTCTTTCACAGCAATAAGATGCTGACCCTCAGGTAACACTGGTGACCTCTTTCACAGCAATAAGATCCTGACCCTCAGGTAACACTGGTGACCTCTTTCACAGCAATAAGATGCTGACCCTCAGGTAACACTGGTGACCTCTTTCACAGCAATAAGATGCTGACCCTCAGGTAACACTGGTGACCTCTTTCACAGCAATAAGATGCTGACCCTCAGGTAACACTGGTGACCTCTTTCACAGCAATAAGATCCTGACCCTCAGGTAACACTGGTGACCTCTTTCACAGCAATAAGATCCTGAGCTGAAGATGCTGACCCTCAGGTAACACTGGTGACCTCTTTCACAGCAATAAGATCCTGAGCTGAAGATGCTGACCCTCAGGTAACACTGGTGACCTCTTTCACAGCAATAAGATCCTGACCCTCAGGTAACACTGTTGACCTCTTTCACAGCAATAAGATCCTGAGCTGAAGATGCTGACCCTCAGGTAACACTGGTGACCTCTTTCACAGCAATAAGATGCTGAGCTGAAGATGCTGACCCTCAGGTAACACTGGTGACCTCTTTCACAGCAATAAGATCCTGAGCTGAAGATGCTGACCCTCAGGTAACACTGGTGACCTCTTTCACAGCAATAAGATCCTGACCCTCAGGTAACACTGGTGACCTCTTTCACAGCAATAAGATCCTGAGCTGAAGATGCTGACCCTCAGGTAACACTGGTGACCTCTTTCACAGCAATAAGATCCTGAGCTGAAGATGCTGACCCTCAGGTAACACTGGTGACCTCTTTCACAGCAATAAGATGCTGACCCTCAGGTAACACTGGTGACCTCTTTCACAGCAATAAGATCCTGAGCTGAAGATGCTGACCCTCAGGTAACACTGGTGACCTCTTTCACAGCAATAAGATCCTGAGCTGAAGATGCTGACCCTCAGGTAACACTGGTGACCTCTTTCACAGCAATAAGATCCTGACCCTCAGGTAACACTGGTGACCTCTTTCACAGCAATAAGATGCTGACCCTCAGGTAACACTGGTGACCTCTTTCACAGCAATAAGATCCTGAGCTGAAGATCCTGACCCTCAGGTAACACTGGTGACCTCTTTCACAGCAATAAGATCCTGACCCTCAGGTAACACTGGTGACCTCTTTCACAGCAATAAGATCCTGACCCTCAGGTAACACTGGTGACCTCTTTCACAGCAATAAGATCCTGACCCTCAGGTAACACTGGTGACCTCTTTCACAGCAATAAGATCCTGACCCTCAGGTAACACTGGTGACCTCTTTCACAGCAATAAGATGCTGACCCTCAGGTAACACTGGTGACCTCTTTCACAGCAATAAGATCCTGAGCTGAAGATCCTGACCCTCAGGTAACACTGGTGACCTCTTTCACAGCAATAAGATCCTGACCCTCAGGTAACACTGGTGACCTCTTTCACAGCAATAAGATCCTGACCCTCAGGTAACACTGGTGACCTCTTTCACAGCAATAAGATCCTGACCCTCAGGTAACACTGGTGACCTCTTTCACAGCAATAAGATCCTGACCCTCAGGTAACACTGGTGACCTCTTTCACAGCAATAAGATGCTGACCCTCAGGTAACACTGGTGACCTCTTTCACAGCAATAAGATCCTGAGCTGAAGATCCTGACCCTCAGGTAACACTGGTGACCTCTTTCACAGCAATAAGATCCTGACCCTCAGGTAACACTGGTGACCTCTTTCACAGCAATAAGATCCTGACCCTCAGGTAACACTGGTGACCTCTTTCACAGCAATAAGATCCTGACCCTCAGGTAACACTGGTGACCTCTTTCACAGCAATAAGATGCTGACCCTCAGGTAACACTGGTGACCTCTTTCACAGCAATAAGAATATATTTCAACAAAACAATACTCAAAGAAATGTAATAAACTGTCCAGGACTGTCACATTATGACAGTCCAGGACATCATCTGCAGCAAGATCTACTGTCTCTATGTTTTCTCTTAACAAAATGTATGTTTTCTCCTCATCAGGCAGTTCAAGAAACCCTGCAATTCTTTCTTTCATTTTCAGGAGAGAAATACCTCTGATAGAGTCACATTTGGAGCAGTGGAGTAGGAAATGCTGCTCATTCTCAACGTCAGCCGACCCACAGGGCTTACACAGAATTTTTAAACCACCTTCCTATCTCTCTCTCTCCCTCAGCCCTTTCTACATTTACCTCTTTCTTTCAATCTCTCTGATTACCACCCCTATTTTCCTGCCTCACTCCTGACCCTGGCAGCTCATCATAATCTCTGATCTCATGTGTGTGTGTATGTGTGTGTGTGTGTGTCTCTCTGTGTGTGTGTGTGTCTCTGTGTGTGTGTCACTGTCTGTGTGTGTGTGTGTGTGTGTGTGTGTGTGTGTGTGTGTGTGTGTGTGTGTGTGTGTGTGTGTGTGTGTGTGTGTGTGTGTGTGTGTGTGTGTGTGTGTGTGTGTGTTTGCATGTGTGTGTGTGTGTGTGTGTGTGTGTGTTTGCATGCGTCTCTCTGTATGTCTCTGTGTGTGTGTGTGTGTGTGTCTCTCTGTGTGTCTCTCTGTGTGTGTGTGTCTGTTTGTTTGTGTGTCTGTGTGTGTGCGTGTGTTTGTGTGTGTGTGTGTGTGTGTGTGTGTATGTCTCTGTGTGTGTCTCTGTGTGTGTGTGTGTCTGTGTGTGTGTGTCTGTGTGTGTGTGTGTGTGTGTGTGTGTGTGTGTGTATGTCTCTCAGTCTCTGTGTGCGTGTGTGTGTCTGTTTGTGTGTGTGTCTCTGCGTGTGTGTGTATGTCTCTCTGTCTCTGTGTGTGTGTGTGTGTGTCTGTGTGTGTGTGTATGTCTCTCTGTCTCTGTGTGTGTGTGTGTCTGTGTGTGTGTCTGTGTGTGTGTGTGTGTGTGTGTGACTCTGTGTGTGTGTGACTCTGTGTGTGTGTGTGTGTTTGGTATTACTATCCTTGTGGGGACCAGAAGTTTTAATAATGATAGTAAAACAAGGACAGTCCCTACAAGGAAAAAGGCTGTGTTCGGCTTAGAGGTTAGGGTTAGGCTTACTGTTACGGTTAGAATTAGGGTTAGGGTTAGGAGTTAAAGTTAGGGATATGGGTTAGGTGTAGAATTAGGGTTATAATTAAGGTTATGGCTAAGTTAAGGGGTTAGGGTTAGGGGGTTGGGGTTAATGTGAGGGTTAAGGTTAGGTTAAGGGTTAGGGCTAGCTTTAGGAAATAAGGAAAATAGTTTTTTGAAAGGGAATAAATGTTTTGGTCCCCACAAGGATAGTAAAACAGAACAGTGTGTGCTTGTGGTTGTGTGAATCCTAACAATGGTGTTTTAACACTGATGGTGTGTCTGTGTGTCAGTGTGTGTGTGTGTGTGTGTGTGAGAGTGTGTGTGTGTCAGTGTGTGTCAGTGTGTGTGTGTGTGAGTGTGTGTGTGTCAGTGTGTGTGTCAGTGTGTGTGTGTGTGTGTGTGTGTGTGAGTGTGTGTGTCAGTGTGTCAGTGTGTGTGTGTCATTGTGTCTGGGTGTGTGTGTGTCAGTGTGCCATTGTGTCTGGGTGTGTGTGTGTGTGTCAGTGTGTCATTTTGTCTGGGTGTGTGTGTGTGTCAGTGTGTGTGTGTGTCAGTGTGTGTGTGTGTGTGTGTGTCAGTGTGTGTCAGTGTGTGTGTGTCAGTGTGTGTGTGTCAGTGTGTCAGTGTGTCTGGGTGTGTGTGCGGTGGGGGTTTCACAAAATTAAATAATTTAAGAAAGCAGCAGACAGATAGACACAAACACACAGTGATTAAACAGACTTAAACAGAACTATACACAAAGAATGGTGAGAGAGAGAGAGGGATGGGAGAGGGGAGGAAACACATAGGGAATAAGAGTCGCAGAGAATTGGAGGTTAACTAACCCTAATCAATACAGTCTCCATGAGCAGCCAGAGTCAGAGTTCAAGCGCGCTTGAAAAGTGATGCTTGAGGAGGGAGGTGGAGCAGAGAGAAGGGGGAGTCAGAGAGAGGGTACCAGGGTTAAGGTTTGGGATATGTGTAACCTGTGTGAAATGGAGGGAGGTGGAGCAGAGAGAAGGGGGAGTCAGAGAGCGGGTACCAGGGTTAAGGTTTGGGATATGTGTAACCTGTGTGAAATGGAGGGAGGTGGAGCAGAGAGAAGGGGGAGCAGAGAGAGGGAACCAGGGTTAAGGTTTGGGGTATGTGTAACCTGTGTGAAATGGAGGGAGGTGGAGCAGAGAGACGGTACCAGGGTTAAGGTTTGGGATATGTGCAACCTGTGTGAAATGGAGGGAGGTGGAGCAGAGAGAAGGGGGAGTCAGAGAGAGGGAACCAGGGTTAAGGTTTGGGGATAGCTGTAACCTGTGTGAAATGGAGGGAGGTGGAGCAGAGAGAGGGAACCAGGGTTAAGGTTTGGGATATGTGTAACCTGTGTGAGATGGCGGGAGTTGGAGCAGAGTGAAGGGGGAGCAGAGAGAAGGAACCAGGTTTAAGGTTAGGTGTAACCGGTGTGAAATGGAGGGAGGTGGAGCAGAGAGAAGGGGGAGTCAGAGAGAGGGAACCAGGGTTAAGGTTTGGGGATAGCTGTAACCTGTGTGAAATGGAGGGAGGTGGAGCAGAGAGAGGGTACCAGGGTTAAGGTTAGGTGTAACCGGTGTGAAATGGAGGGAGGTGGAGCAGAGAGAAGGGGGAGTCAGAGAGAGGGTACCAGGGTTAAGGTTAGGTGTAACCGGTGTGAAATGGAGGGAGGTGGAGCAGAGAGAGGGTACCAGGGTTAAGGTTAGGGATATGTGTAACCGGTGTGAAATGGAGGGAGGTGGAGCAGAGAGAAGGGGGAGTCAGAGAGCGGGTACCAGGGTTAAGGTTAGGGATATGTGTAACCGGTGTGAAATGGAGGGAGGTGGAGCAGAGAGAAGGGGGAGCAGAGAGAGGGAACCAGGGTTAAGGTTTGGGATATGTGTAACCTGTGTGAAATGGAGGGAGGTGGAGCAGAGAGAAGGGGGAGTCAGAGAGAGGGAACCAGGGTTAAGGTTAGGCGTAACCGGTGTGAAATGGAGGGAGGTGGAGCAGAGAGAAGGGGGAGTCAGAGAGAGGGAACCAGGGTTAAGGTTTGGGGATAGCTGTAACCTGTGTGAAATGGAGGGAGGTGGAGCAGAGAGAGGGTACCAGGGTTAAGGTTAGGTGTAACCGGTGTGAAATGGAGGGAGGTGGAGCAGAGAGAGGGTACCAGGGTTAAGGTTAGGTGTAACCAGTGTGAAATGGAGGGAGGTGGAGCAGAGAGAAGGGGGAGTCAGAGAGAGGGTACCAGGGTTAAGGTTAGGTGTAACCGGTGTGAAATTGCTAGCTTGTTAGCGGAGTGTGAGCTAATAGTGTTTCAATCGGTCACTTACTCTGAGACCATGAAGTAGTTGTTTCTCTGCAAGGACCACGGCTTCTGTGGAGCGATGGGTCACAATGCTTCGAGGGTGACTGTTGTTGATGTGTGCAGAGGGTCCCTGGTTTGAGCCCACGTCGGGGCGAGGAGAAGGATGAAAGCAAGACTGTTACATAGGCTTAGAAATGTATATAAAAAACAACCTTCTCTCTGGATTCAAACACGTAACTGTAAGCAGGAGCCTCTGATTCCAAAGGTTGCATGTTTGAATCCAGCGATAAAAAGTTGTTTTTGATATTTTTGTTTGAAACCTATCCCTTACCTTAACCATTTTTTTTAACCTTTATTTAACTAGGCAAGTCAGTTAAGAACAAATTCTTATTTTCAATGACGGCCTAGGAACAGTGGGTTAACTGCCTGTTGCCTAGGAACAGTGGGTTAACTGCCTGTTGCCTAGGAACAGTGGGTTAACTAACTGTTCAGAGTTAATGCATAATCTTAGGAATTCTGAGTTAAGGCCTAAATTGAACCTAACCTTAAATATCTGCATTAAGAACATGCAACCTTTTGAAGCAGAGTCAGATGCCCATCCATCATCCCCAACGCCCTAGCAAAACTAAGCAAGATTGGAGGACTCTTACACTTCAGTATTGTGATGCAAAAATATCTAGCAAAATGTATAGAATTAAGAAGGTCAGATATTATTCAGCCTAATCAGACAGGTTTTTTACATGGACGATACATCGGAGATAATATACAACAAGTACTGGAAGAACATTATGAAAAATCTGGGAAACCAGGCCTGTGATTCATAACTGACTTTGAAAAGGCTTTTGATAAAGCAAAAAAAGAAACATCCCTTTTTCAGGACCCTGTCTTTCAAAGATAATTCGTAAAAATCCAAACAGATCTTCATTGTAAAGGGTTTAAACACTGTTTCCCATGCTTGTCCAGGAATGCACAATCCCTCCCATCAGTGCTCAGACTGTCCGCAATAGGCTGAGAGAGGCTGGACTGGGGGCTTGTAGGCCTGTTGCAAGGAAGGTCCTCACCAGACATCACCGACAACATTCTCGTCTTTGGGCATAAACCCACTGTTGCTGGACCAGACAGGACTGGTAAAAAGTACTCTTCACTGACGAGTCGCGGTTTTGTCTCACCAGGGGTGATGGTTGGATTCACGTTTATCGTCGAAGGAATGAGCGTCACACAGGGGCCTGTACTCTGGAGCGATTTGGAGGTGGAGGGTCCGTCATGGTCTGGGGCGGTGTGTCACAGCATCATCAGACTGAGCTTGTTGTCATTGCAGGCAGTCTCAATGCTGTGCGTTACAGGGAAGACAGGGAAGACATCCTCCTCTCTCATGTGGTGCCCTTCCTGACATCCTCCTCCCTCATATGGTACCCTTCCTGCAGACTCATCCTGACGTGACCCTCCAGCATGACAATGCCACCAGCCATACTGCTCGTTCTGTGCGTGATTTCCTACAAGACAGCAATGTCAGTGTTCTGCCATTGCCAGCAAAGAGACCGGATTCCACTCAGAAATGTCCAGAAACTTGCAGGTGCCTTGATGGAAGAGTCTCACCTCTCACAGCAAGAACTGGCAAATCTGGTGCAGTCCATGAGGAGGAGTTACACTGCAGAACTTAATGCAGCTGGTGGCCACACCACTGACTGTTACTTTTGATTTTGAATAATCTAATTGATTGCGCAGTCGTATAGCCTCGGCACCTACATAGAGCTGAGTGACTCAGTCATATAGCCTCACCACCTACATAAAGCTGAGTGACTCAGTCATAGCCTCACCTACATAAAGCTGAGTGACTCAGTCATATAGCCTCACCTACATAAAGCTGAGTGACTCAGTCATATAGCCTCACCTACATAAAGCTGAGTGACTCAGTCATATAGCCTCACCTACATAAAGCTGAGTGACTCAGTCATATAGCCTCATCACCTACATAAAGCTGAGTGACTCAGTCATATAGCCTCGGCACCTACATAAAGCTGAGTGACTCAGTCATATAGCCTCGGCACCTACATCAAGCTGAGTGACTCAGTCATATAGCCTCACCTACATAAAGCTGAGTGACTCAGTCATATAGCCTCACCTACATAAAGCTGAGTGACTCAGTCATATAGCCTCATCACCTACATAAAGCTGAGTGACTCAGTCATATAGCCTCACCTACATCAAGCTGAGTGACTCAGTCATATAGCCTCAGCACCTACATAAAGCTGAGTGACTCAGTCATATAGCCTCACCTACATCAAGCTGAGTGACTCAGTCATATAGCCTCACCTACATAAAGCTGAGTGACTCAGTCATATAGCCTCACCTACATAAAGGGGAGTGACTCAGTCATATAGCCTCAGCACCTACATCAAGCTGAGTGACTCAGTCGTATAGCCTCGTCACCTACATAAAGCTGAGTGACTCAGTCATATAGCCTCGGCACCTACATAAAGCTGAGTGACTCAGTCATATAGCCTCAGCACCTACATAAAGCTGAGTGACTCAGTCATATAGCCTCACCTACATCAAGCTGAGTGACTCAGTCGTATAGCCTCATCACCTACATAAAGCTGAGTGACTCAGTCATATAGCCTCGGCACCTACATAAAGCTGAGTGACTCAGTCATATAGCCTCACCTACATAAAGCTGAGTGACTCAGTCATATAGCCTCACCTACATAAAGCTGAGTGACTCAGTCATATAGCCTCACCTACATAAAGGTGAGTGACTCAGTCATATAGCCTCACCTACATCAAGCTGAGTGACTCAGTCATATAGCCTCGGCACCTACATCAAGCTGAGTAACTCAGTCATATAGCCTCACCTACATAAAGCTGAGTGACTCAGTCATATAGCCTCACCTACATAAAGCTGAGTGACTCAGTCATATAGCCTCAGCACCTACATAAAGCTGAGTAACTCAGTCATATAGCCTCAGCACCTACATCAAGCTGAGTGACTCAGTCATATAGCCTCGGCACCTACATCAAGCTGAGTGACTCAGTCATATAGCCTCGGCACCTACATCAAGCTGAGTGACTCAGTCATATAGCCTCATCACCTACATAAAGCTGAGTGACTCAGTCATATAGCCTCAGCACCTACATAAAGCTGAGTGACTCAGTCATATAGCCTCACCTACATAAAGCTGAGTGACTCAGTCATATAGCCTCATCACCTACATAAAGCTGAGTGACTCAGTCATATAGCCTCGGCACCTACATAAAGCTGAGTGACTCAGTCATATAGCCTCACCTACATAAAGCTGAGTGACTCAGTCATATAGCCTCACCTACATAAAGCTGAGTGACTCAGTCATATAGCCTCAGCACCTACATAAAGCTGAGTGACTCAGTCATATAGCCTCACCTACATAAAGCTGAGTGACTCAGTCATATAGCCTCGGCACCTACATAAAGCTGAGTGACTCAGTCATATAGCCTCACCTACATAAAGCTGAGTGACTCAGTCATATAGCCTCACCTACATAAAGCTGAGTGACTCAGTCATATAGCCTCACCTACATAAAGCTGAGTGACTCAGTCATATAGCCTCGGCACCTACATAAAGCTGAGTGACTCAGTCATATAGCCTCGGCACCTACATCAAGCTGAGTGACTCAGTCATATAGCCTCACCTACATAAAGCTGAGTGACTCAGTCATATAGCCTCACCTACATAAAGCTGAGTGACTCAGTCATATAGCCTCACCTACATAAAGCTGAGTGACTCAGTCATATAGCAGCACCTACATAAAGCTGAGTGACTCAGTCATATAGCCTCACCTACATAAAGCTGAGTGACTCAGTCATATAGCCTCGGCACCTACATAAAGCTGAGTGACTCAGTCATATAGCCTCACCTACATAAAGCTGAGTGACTCAGTCATATAGCCTCACCTACATAAAGCTGAGTGACTCAGTCATATAGCCTCACCTACATAAAGCTGAGTGACTCAGTCATATAGCCTCGGCACCTACATAAAGCTGAGTGACTCAGTCATATAGCCTCGGCACCTACATCAAGCTGAGTGACTCAGTCATATAGCCTCACCTACATCAAGCTGAGTGACTCAGTCGTATAGCCTCATCACCTACATAAAGCTGAGTGACTCAGTCATATAGCCTCGGCACCTACATAAAGCTGAGTGACTCAGTCATATAGCCTCACCTACATAAAGCTGAGTGACTCAGTCATATAGCCTCACCTACATAAAGCTGAGTGACTCAGTCATATAGCCTCACCTACATAAAGCTGAGTGACTCAGTCATATAGCCTCACCTACATCAAGCTGAGTGACTCAGTCATATAGCCTCAGCACCTACATAAAGCTGAGTGACTCAGTCATATAGCCTCACCTACATAAAGGTGAGTGACTCAGTCGTATAGCCTCACCTACATCAAGCTGAGTGACTCAGTCATATAGCCTCGGCACCTACATCAAGCTGAGTGACTCAGTCATATAGCCTCACCTACATAAAGCTGAGTGACTCAGTCATATAGCCTCACCTACATAAAGCTGAGTGACTCAGTCATATAGCCTCAGCACCTACATAAAGCTGAGTAACTCAGTCATATAGCCTCACCTACATCAAGCTGAGTGACTCAGTCATATAGCCTCGGCACCTACATCAAGCTGAGTGACTCAGTCATATAGCCTCGGCACCTACATCAAGCTGAGTGACTCAGTCATATAGCCTCATCACCTACATAAAGCTGAGTGACTCTGTCATATAGCCTCACCTACATAAAGGGGAGTGACTCAGTCATATAGCCTCACCTACATAAAGCTGAGTGACTCAGTCATATAGCCTCACCTACATCAAGCTGAGTGACTCAGTCATATAGCCTCGGCACCTACATCAAGCTGAGTGACTCAGTCATATAGCCTCAGCACCTACATAAAGCTGAGTGACTCAGCCATATAGCCTCACCTACATAAAGCTGAGTGACTCAGTCATATAGCCTCATCACCTACATAAAGCTGAGTGACTCAGTCATATAGCCTCATCACCTACATAAAGCTGAGTGACTCAGTCATATAGCCTCGGCACCTACATAAAGCTTAGTGACTCAGTCATATAGCCTCACCTACATAAAGCTGAGTGACTCAGTCATATAGCCTCACCTACATAAAGCTGAGTGACTCAGTCATATAGCAGCACCTACATAAAGCTGAGTGACTCAGTCATATAGCCTCACCTACATAAAGCTGAGTGACTCAGTCATATAGCCTCGGCACCTACATCAAGCTGAGTGACTCAGTCATATAGCCTCACCTACATCAAGCTGAGTGACTCAGTCGTATAGCCTCATCACCTACATAAAGCTGAGTGACTCAGTCATATAGCCTCGGCACCTACATAAAGCTGAGTGACTCAGTCATATAGCCTCACCTACATCAAGCTGAGTGACTCAGTCATATAGCCTCACCTACATAAAGCTGAGTGACTCAGTCATATAGCCTCACCTACATCAAGCTGAGTGACTCAGTCATATAGCCTCACCTACATAAAGCTGAGTGACTCAGTCATATAGCCTCGGCACCTACATAAAGCTGAGTGACTCAGTCATATAGCCTCACCTACATAAAGCTGAGTGACTCAGTCATATAGCCTCACCTACATAAAGCTGAGTGACTCAGTCATATAGCCTCAGCACCTACATAAAGCTGAGTGACTCAGTCATATAGCCTCACCTACATAAAGGTGAGTGACTCAGTCGTATAGCCTCACCTACATCAAGCTGAGTGACTCAGTCATATAGCCTCGGCACCTACATCAAGCTGAGTGGCTCAGTCATATAGCCTCACCTACATAAAGCTGAGTGACTCAGTCATATAGCCTCGGCACCTACATAAAGCTGAGTGACTCAGTCATATAGCCTCGGCACCTACATAGAGCTGAGTGACTCAGTCATATAGCCTCACCTACATAAAGCTGAGTGACTCAGTCATATAGCCTCAGCACCTACATAAAGCTGAGTGACTCAGTCATATAGCCTCACCTACATAAAGCTGAGTGACTCAGTCATATAGCCTCGGCACCTACATAAAGCTGAGTGACTCAGTCATATAGCCTCACCTACATAAAGCTGAGTGACTCAGTCATATAGCCTCACCTACATAAAGGTGAGTGACTCAGTCATAGCCTCACCTACATAAAGCTGAGTGACTCAGTCATATAGCCTCATCACCTACATAAAGCTGAGTGACTCAGTCATATAGCCTCACCTACATAAAGCTGAGTGACTCAGTCATATAGCCTCAGCACCTACATAAAGCTGAGTGACTCAGTCATATAGCCTCATCACCTACATAAAGCTGAGTGACTCAGTCATATAGCCTCACCTACATAAAGCTCAGTGACTCAGTCATATAGCATCACCTACATAAAGCTGAGTGACTCAGTCATATAGCCTCACCTACATAAAGCTGAGTGACTCAGTCATATAGCCTCACCTACAGTGCCTTGCGAAAGTATTCGGCCCCTTTGAACTTTGCAACCTTTTGCCACATTTCAGGCTTCAAACATAAAGATATAAAACTGTATTTTTTTGTGAAGAATCAACAACAAGTGGGACACAATCATGAAGTGGAACGACATTTATTGGATATTTCAAACTTTTTTAACAAATCAAAAACTGAAAAATTGGCCTTGCAAAATTATTCAGCCCCTTTACTTTCAGTGCAGCAAACTCTCTCCAGAAGTTCAGTGAGGATCTCTGAATGATCCAATGTTGACCTAAATGAAACACAATCTAGTAAAGGAAAACCTAATATCTAACAAATTCCACAGCAAAACCTAATACAGACAATCTAGTAAAGGAAAACCTAATACCTACAATCTAGTAAAGCAAAACCTAATACACACAATCTAGTAAAGGAAAACCTAATACATACAATCTAGTAAAGGAAAACCTAATACACACAATCTAGTAAAGGAAAACCTAATACATACAATCTAGTAAAGGAAAACCTAATATCTAACAAATTCCACAGCAAAACCTAATACACACAATCTAGTAAAGGAAAACCTAATATCGAACAAATTCCACAGCAAAACCTAATACACACAATCTAGTAAAGGAAAACCTAATACACACAATCTAGTAAAGGAAAACCTAATACACACAATCTAGTAAAGGAAAACCTAATACACACAATCTAGTAAAGGAAAACCTAATACACACAATCTAGTAAAGGAAAACCTAATACACACAATCTAGTAAAGGAATGGGATGAGAATATATAAGTAAAATCTAGATAGTGAAGGATACAGTATACATTATGTACATATGAGATGAGTAATGTGAGATATGTAAACATTCTTAAAGTGGCATTATTACAGTGACCAGTGTTCCATTTATTACAGTGACCAGTGTTCCATTTATTACAGTTGACCAGTGTTCCATTTATTAAAGTTACCAGTGTTCCATTTATTACAGTGACCTGTGTTCCATGTATTACAGTGACCAGTGTTCCATTTATTAAAGTGACCAGTGTTCCATTTATTAAAGTGACCAGTGTTCCATTTATTACAGTGACCAGTGTTCCATTTATTAAAGTGACCAGTGTTCCATTTATTACAGTGACCAGTGTTCCATTTATTAAAGTGACCAGTGTTCCATTTATTACAGTGACCAGTGTTCCATTTATTACAGTGACCAGTGTTCCATTTATTAAAGTGGCCAATGATTTCAAGTCTGTAGTTCATCAGTGATGTGTACGCCTAGGAACTTAAAACTTTCCACCATCTCCACTACTGTCCTGTCGATGTGGATAGGGGGGTGCTCCCTTTCCTGTTTCCTAAAGTTCATGGTCATCTCCTTTGTTTTGTTGACGTTGAGTGTGAGGTTATTTCCTGACACCACACTCCGAGGGCCCTCACCTCCTCCCTGTTGGCCATCTCGTCGTTGTTGATAATCAAGCCTACCACTGTATTGTCATCTGCAAACTTGATGATTGAGTTGGAGGTGTGCATGGCCACACAGTCGTGGGTGAACAGGGAGTACTGGAGGGGGCTGAGAACACACCCTTGTGGGGCCCCAGTGTTGAGGATCAGCGGAGTGGAGATGTCGTTTCCTACCTTCACCACCTGGAGGCGGCCCGTCAGGAAGTCCAGGACCCAGTTGCCCAGGGTCTCAAGCTTAATGATGAGTTTGGAGGGTACTATGGTGTTCAATGCTGAGCTGTAGTCAATGAACAGCATTCTTAAATATGTATTCCTCTTGTCCAGATGGGATAGGGCGGTGTGCAGTGTGACGGCGATTGCATCGTCTGTGGTACTATTGAGACTGTAAGCAAATTGGAATGGGTCTAGGGTGACAGGTAAGGTGGAGGTGATATGGTCCTTGACTAGTCTCTCAAAACACTTCATGATGACAGAATTGAGTGCTATGTGGCGATAGTCGTTTAGTTAAGTTACCTTAGATTTCTTGGGAACAGGAACAATGGTTGCCATCTTGAAGCATGTGGGGACAGCAGACTGGGATAAGGATTGATTGAATATGTCCGTAAACACACCAGCCAGCTGGTCTGTGCATGCTCTGAGGATGTGGCTAAGGGATGGTTTCTGGGCCAGCAACCTTGCGAGGGTTAACACGTTTAAATGTTTTACTCACGTCAGCCACGGCGAAAGAGAGCCCACAGTCTTTGGTAGCGGGCCGCGTCAGTGGCACTGTATTGTCCTCAAAGCGCGCAAAGAAATTGTTTAATTTGTCTGGAAGCAAGACTTTGGTGTCTGCGATGTGACTGGTTTTCTTTTTGTAATCTGTGATTGTCTGTAGACCCTGCCACATACTACGTTTCGTGTTTGAGCCGTTGAATTGCGACACCACTTTGTCTCTATACTGACGCTTTGCTTGTCTGATTGCCTTAGAGAGGGAATAACTACACTGTTTGTATTCGGCCATATTTCCTTGCCATGATTAAATGCAGTGGTACATGCTTTCATTCATTTCATTTCCCCCGACGGCATTGTTTTGGGTCGGCCTCTGGAATCAGTTGCAGTTCCCTGGGAGGTGCTGACAAGGATTCTGCTTCGGGAAAGTCGTATTCCTGGTCGTAGTGCTGGTTTTGCTGGTAAGTTGACATCTCTTTGATATCCAATAGTTCTTCCCAGCTGTATGTAATAACACTTAAGGTTTTCTGGGCTAACAACAATGTAAGAAATAATACATTAAAAAAACTAAATACTGCACCGTTTCATGAGGACCAGAAGCGAAGCTGCCATCTCTATTGGCATCATCTTGCCATCTTGCAATCAGGGAGTGGAAATGTTAGGATTATTCTGCTCTTACTGTAGTACTGTAGCCTACTCCCAACCGGTCACGATGTACAGCGCCATTATTATCTATTAACAGGACAATAGACTCTTGCCGTAAAGGAGGGAAGGGGGAGAATTGTATCGTCAAATGTATTTCTTAGTTAGGTTGTGTAACGTTCTGAGTATAGTGGGTGAGAAGTCAGGCGCAGGAAACAGAGTTCAGGGTAGTGCTACTTTAACTTCTTCGATATAGGGAGCGCTCTTTTAATTTTTGGATAAAAAAACATTCCCGTTTTAAACAAGATATTTTGTCACGAAAAGATGCTCGACTATGCATATAATTGACAGCTTTGGAAAGAAAACACTCAGACGTTTCCAAAACTGCAAAGATATTGTCTGTGAGTGCTACAGAACTAATGCTACATGCGAAACCAAGATGAAATTTCATACAGGAAATGCCCCAGATTTTGAATGCGCTGTGTTCCAATGTCTCCTGATATGGCTGTGAATGCGCCAGGAATGAGCCTACACTTTCTGTAATTTCCCCAAGGTGTCTGCAGCATCGTGACGTATTTGTAGGCATATCATTGGAAGATTGACCATAAGAGACTACATTTTCCAGGTGTCCGCTTGGTGTCCTCCGTCGAAATGATTGCGCAATCTCCAGCTGCGTGCACTTTTCCATTTGGTTCAGAGGAGAAAGGCAACTGCCACGAATGATTTATCATCGAATAGATATGTGAAAAACACCTTGAGGATTGATTCTAAACAACGTTTGCCATGTTTCTGTCGATATTATGGAGCTAATTTGGAAAAAGTTTGGCGTTGTAAAGACTGAATTTTCGGGTGTTTTCTTAGCCAAACGTGATGAACAAAACGGAGCGATTTCTCCTACACAAATAATCTTTTTGGAAAAACTGAACATTTGCTATCTAACTGAGAGTTTCCTCATTGAAAACATCTGAAGTTCTTCAAAGGTAAATTATTTTATTTGAATGCTTTTCTTGTTTTTGTGAAAATGTTGC
This sequence comes from Oncorhynchus masou masou, assembly GCF_036934945.1. Classification (NCBI taxonomy): domain Eukaryota; kingdom Metazoa; phylum Chordata; class Actinopteri; order Salmoniformes; family Salmonidae; genus Oncorhynchus; species Oncorhynchus masou. The sequence goes on along the minus strand of NC_088228.1, from coordinate 44,107,593 downwards.
CTGCTGAATGCTAGGCTTAATGCTATGCTAGCTATCAATACTGTTACACAAATGCTTGTGTAGCTATGGTTGAAAAGCATGTTTTGAAAATCTGAGATGACAGTGTTGTTAACAAAAGGCTAAGCTTGTGAGCCAATATATTTATTTCATTTCATTTGCGATTTTCATGAATAGTTAACGTTGCATTATACTAATGAGCTTGAGGCTATGATTACGCTCCCGGATACGGGATTGCTCGATGCTAGAGGTTAATGCACAACACGGCGAACATAAGCCAACCCCACGAAAACACAGGGCGTATAACAAAACAAACGCCTCAAACACGGGGACTTAAACTGTCCAGCGAAACCCACGAAATGGGAAAACACGTAACCCACAGACGTGCACACAAGTTACACAAAACAGAAGGTCACAATAATCAGTCCCGCACAAAGAACCAGGCGGGCCGGCTGACTAATAACGCCTCACTAATTATAACCAACTCAAAACAGGTGAACTCAATAAACACATAAGGAGGGGGAGAAAATAATCAGTGGCAGCTAGTAGGCCGGCGACGACGACCGCCGAGCGCCACCCGAACGGGAAGGGGAGCCACCTTCGGTCGGAGTCGTGACAGGTTGGCTGTATCACACTGAGTCCCTTAGGGCAGCACACAATTGGCCCAGCGTCATCCAGGTTTGGCCGGTGTAAGCCGGCATTGTAAATAAGAATTTGTTCTTAACTGACAGTCGCACACCGGGCCAGTGCAAACAAAGCTACTAGCCCAAATAAAAATACGATCTGATAACCTGCAGCTTCGGGAATTAATTTATTAATCAATTATATAGCCTAGATTAAAAATAGCATTATTACAATATTCTTTTCACTGGCCCAAGCTCACTACTTGGGAACAATTTACTGGCCTGGAGTGTTTTCAGAACCTTCCCAGGACTGCCCTGTAAACCTGACCACACAACGTGCCATTGGAACACAGGAGAGAGGGTTGCTGACCCTGACCATACAACGTGCCATTGGAACACAGGAGAGATGGTTGCTGACCCTGACCACACAACGTGCCATTGGAACACAGGAGGGATGGTTGCTGACCCTGACCACACAACGTGCCATTGGAACACAGGAGGGATGGTTGCTGACCCTGACCACACAACATGCCATTGGAACACAGGAGGGATGGTTGCTGACCCTGACCACACAACGTGCCATTGGAACACAGTAGGGATGGTTGCTGACCCTGACCACACAACGTGCCATTGGAACACAGGAGGGATGGTTGCTGACCCTGACCACACAACGTGCCATTGGAACACAGGAGGGATGGTTGCTGACCCTGACCACACAACGTGCCATTGGAACACAGGAGGGATGGTTGCTGACCCTGACCACACAACGTGCCATTGGAACACAGGAGGGATGGTTGCTGACCCTGACCACACAACGTGCCATTGGAACACAGGAGAGATGGTTGCTGACCCTGACCACACAACGTGCCATTGGAACACAGGAGAGATGGTTGCTGACCCTGACCACACAACGTGCCATTGGAACACAGGAGGGATGGTTGCTGACCCTGACCACACAACGTGCCATTGGAACACAGGAGGGATGGTTGCTGACCCTGACCACACAACGTGCCATTGGAACACAGGAGAGATGGTTGCTGACCCTGACCACACAACGTGCCATTGGAACACAGGAGAGATGGTTGCTGACCCTGACCACACAACGTGCCATTGGAACACAGGAGGGATGGTTGCTGACCCTGACCACACAACGTGCCATTGGAACACAGGAGGGAGCTGGTTGCTGACCCTGACCACACAACGTGCCATTGGAACACAGGAGAGATGGTTGCTGACCCTGACCACACAACGTGCCATTGGAACACAGTAGGGATGGTTGCTGACCCTGACCACACAACGTGCCATTGGAACACAGGAGAGATGGTTGCTGACCCTGACCACACAACGTGCCATTGGAACACAGGAGAGATGGTTGCTGACCCTGACCACACAACGTGCCATTGGAACACAGGAGGGATGGTTGCTGACCCTGACCACACAACGTGCCATTGGAACACAGGAGAGATGGTTGCTGACCCTGACCACACAACGTGCCATTGGAACACAGGAGGGATGGTTGCTGACCCTGACCACACAACGTGCCATTGGAACACAGGAGGGAGGGTTGCTGACCCTGACCACACAACGTGCCATTGGAACACAGTAGGGATGGTTGCTGACCCTGACCACACAACGTGCCATTGGAACACAGGAGGGATGGTTGCTGACCCTGACCACACGTGCCATTGGAACACAGGAGGGATGGTTGCTGACCCTGACCACACAACGTGCCATTGGAACACAGGAGGGATGGTTGCTGACCCTGACCACACAACGTGCCATTGGAACACAGGAGAGATGGTTGCTGACCCTGACCACACAACGTGCCATTGGAACACAGGAGAGATGGTTGCTGACCCTGACCACACAACGTGCCATTGGAACACAGGAGGGATGGTTGCTGACCCTGACCACACAACGTGCCATTGGAACACAGGAGGGATGGTTGCTGACCCTGACCACACAACGTGCCATTGGAACACAGGAGAGATGGTTGCTGACCCTGACCACACAACGTGCCATTGGAACACAGTAGGGATGGTTGCTGACCCTGACCACACAACGTGCCATTGGAACACAGGAGAGATGGTTGCTGACCCTGACCACACAACGTGCCATTGGAACACAGGAGAGATGGTTGCTGACCCTGACCACACAACGTGCCATTGGAACACAGGAGGGATGGTTGCTGACCCTGACCACACAACGTGCCATTGGAACACAGGAGAGATGGTTGCTGACCCTGACCACACAACGTGCCATTGGAACACAGGAGGGATGGTTGCTGACCCTGACCACACAACGTGCCATTGGAACACAGGAGGGAGGGTTGCTGACCCTGACCACACAACGTGCCATTGGAACACAGTAGGGATGGTTGCTGACCCTGACCACACAACGTGCCATTGGAACACAGGAGGGATGGTTGCTGACCCTGACCACACAACGTGCCATTGGAACACAGGAGGGATGGTTGCTGACCCTGACCACACAACGTGCCATTGGAACACAGGAGGGATGGTTGCTGACCCTGACCACACAACGTGCCATTGGAACACAGGAGGGATGGTTGCTGACCCTGACCACACAACGTGCCATTGGAACACAGGAGGGATGGTTGCTGACCCTGACCACACAACGTGCCATTGGAACACAGGAGGGATGGTTGCTGACCGACCCGACCACACAACGTGCCATTGGAACACAGTAGGGATGGTTGCTGACCCTGACCACACAACGTGCCATTGGAACACAGGAGGGATGGTTGCTGACCCCGACCACACAACGTGCCATTGGAACACAGTAGGGATGGTTGCTGACCCTGACCACACAACGTGCCATTGGAACACAGGAGGGATGGTTGCTGACCCCAACCACACAACGTGCCATTGGAACACAGGAGGGATGGTTGCTGACCCTGACCACACAACGTGCCATTGGAACACAGTAGGGATGGTTGCTGACCCTGACCACACAACGTGCCATTGGAACACAGGAGGGATGGTTGCTGACCCTGACCACACAACGTGCCATTGGAACACAGGAGGGATGGTTGCTGACCCTGACCACACAACGTGCCATTGGAACACAGGAGGGATGGTTGCTGACCCTGACCACACAACGTGCCATTGGAACACAGGAGGGATGGTTGCTGACCCTGACCACACAACGTGCCATTGGAACACAGGAGGGATGGTTGCTGACCCTGACCACACAACGTGCCATTGGAACACAGGAGGGATGGTTGCTGACCCTGACCACACAACGTGCCATTGGAACACAGGAGGGATGGTTGCTGACCCTGACCACACAACGTGCCATTGGAACACAGGAGGGATGGTTGCTGACCCTGACCACACAACGTGCCATTGGAACACAGGAGGGATGGTTGCTGACCCTGACCACACAACGTGCCATTGGAACACAGGAGGGATGGTTGCTGACCCTGACCACACAACGTGCCATTGGAACACAGGAGGGATGGTTGCTGACCCTGACCACACAACGTGCCATTGGAACACAGGAGGGATGGTTGCTGACCCTGACCACACAACGTGCCATTGGAACACAGTAGGGAGGGTTGCTGACCCTGACCACACAACGTGCCATTGGAACACAGGAGGGATGGTTGCTGACCCTGACCACACAACATGCCATTGGAAAACAGGAGGGATGGTTGCTGACCCTGACCACACAACGTGCCATTGGAACACAGGAGGGATGGTTGCTGACCCTGACCACACAACGTGCCATTGGAACACAGTAGGGATGGTTGCTGACCCTGACCACACAACGTGCCATTGGAACACAGGAGGGATGGTTGCTGACCCCGACCACACAACGTGCCATTGGAACACAGTAGGGATGGTTGCTGACCCTGACCACACAACGTGCCATTGGAACACAGGAGGGATGGTTGCTGACCCCTGACCACACAACGTGCCATTGGAACACAGTAGGGATGGTTGCTGACCCTGACCACACAACGTGCCATTGGAACACAGGAGGGATGGTTGCTGACCCTGACCACACAAAGTGCCATTGGAACACAGTAGGGATGGTTGCTGACCCTGACCACACAACGTGCCATTGGAACACAGGAGGGATGGTTGCTGACCCTGACCACACAACGTGCCATTGGAACACAGGAGGGATGGTTGCTGACCCTGACCACACACCTGACCACAACACGTGCCATTGGAACACAGGAGGGATGGTTGCTGACCCTGACCACACAACGTGCCATTGGAACACAGGAGGGATGGTTGCTGACCCTGACCACACAACGTGCCATTGGAACACAGGAGGGATGGTTGCTGACCCTGACCACACAACGTGCCATTGGAACACAGGAGGGATGGTTGCTGACCCTGACCCACACAACGTGCCATTGGAACACAGTAGGGATGGTTGCTGACCCTGACCACACAACGTGCCATTGGAACACAGGTAGGGATGGTTGCTGACCCTGACCACACAACGTGCCATTGGAACACAGGAGGGATGGTTGCTGACCCTGACCACACAACGTGCCATTGGAACACAGTAGGGATGGTTGCTGACCCTGACCACACAACGTGCCATTGGAACACAGGAGGGATGGTTGCTGACCCTGACCACACAACGTGCCATTGGAACACAGGAGGGATGGTTGCTGACCCTGACCACACAACGTGCCATTGGAACACAGGAGGGAGGGTTGCTGACCCTGACCACACAACGTGCCATTGGAACACAGGAGGGATGGTTGCTGACCCTGACCACACAACGTGCCATTGGAACACAGTAGGGATGGTTGCTGACCCTGACCACACAACGTGCCATTGGAACACAGGAGGGATGGTTGCTGACCCTGACCACACAACGTGCCATTGGAACACAGGAGGGAGGGTTGCTGACCCTGACCACACAACGTGCCATTGGAACACAGGAGGGATGGTTGCTGACCCTGACCACACAACGTGCCATTGGAACACAGGAGGGATGGTTGCTGACCCTGACCACACAACGTGCCATTGGAACACAGGAGGGATGGTTGCTGACCCTGACCACACAACGTGCCATTGGAACACAGTAGGGATGGTTGCTGACCCTGACCACACAACGTGCCATTGGAACACAGGAGGGATGGTTGCTGACCCTGACCACACAACGTGCCATTGGAACACAGGAGGGATGGTTGCTGACCCTGACCACACAACGTGCCATTGGAACACAGGAGGGATGGTTGCTGACCCTGACCACACAACGTGCCATTGGAACACAGGAGGGATGGTTGCTGACCCTGACCACACAACGTGCCATTGGAACACAGGAGGGATGGTTGCTGACCCTGACCACACAACGTGCCATTGGAACACAGGAGGGATGGTTGCTGACCCTGACCACACAACGTGCCATTGGAACACAGGAGGGATGGTTGCTGACCCTGACCACACAACGTGCCATTGGAACACAGGTAGGGATGGTTGCTGACCCTGACCACACAACGTGCCATTGGAACACAGTAGGGATGGTTGCTGACCCTGACCACACAACGTGCCATTGGAACACAGGAGGGATGGTTGCTGACCCTGACCACACAACGTGCCATTGGAACACAGGAGGGAGGGTTGCTGACCCTGACCACACAACGTGCCATTGGAACACAGGAGGGATGGTTGCTGACCCTGACCACACAACGTGCCATTGGAACACAGGAGGGATGGTTGCTGACCCTGACCACACAACGTGCCATTGGAACACAGGAGGGATGGTTGCTGACCCTGACCACACAACGTGCCATTGGAACACAGGTAGGGATGGTTGCTGACCCTGACCACACAACGTGCCATTGGAACACAGGAGGGATGGTTGCTGACCCTGACCACACAACGTGCCATTGGAACACAGGAGGGATGGTTGCTGACCCTGACCACACAACGTGCCATAGGAACACAGGAGGGATGGTTGCTGACCCTGACCACACAACGTGCCATTGGAACACAGGAGGGATGGTTGCTGACCCTGACCACACAACGTGCCATTGGAACACAGTAGGGATGGTTGCTGACCCTGACCACACAACGTGCCATTGGAACACAGGAGGGAGGGTTGCTGACCCTGACCACACAACGTGCCATTGGAACACAGGAGGGATGGTTGCTGACCCTGACCACACAACGTGCCATTGGAACACAGGAGAGATGGTTGCTGACCCTGACCACACAACGTGCCATTGGAACACAGGAGGGATGGTTGCTGACCCTGACCACACAACGTGCCATTGGAACACAGGAGGGAGGGTTGCTGACCCTGACCACACAACATGCCATTGGAACACAGGAGGGATGGTTGCTGATAAGGTGACTATGTAGATATCCCATTAAAAATCAGCCGTTTCCCGCTACAATAGTCATTTGCAACATTGAGATTGTCTACACTGTATTTCTGATCAATTTTAAGTTACTTTAATGGACGAAAAATGTGATTTTCTTTCAAAAACAAGGACATTTCTATGTGACCCCAAACCTTTGAACGGTAGTGTATATATAGAAGCTACAATCTATCTGCAATATTAAAGCTGATATATAATGATAATGATAATAATAATGATAATAACAATGAAACCTACTTGAAGCGCTCACTGTAGCCGCTAGTGGCCAGTTTCCACTTCATCTCCCAACAAACTCAGACATGAATGGATGTCGAATACTGTCTTGCATCACAGGTGACCGGCATGTACAAAAGGACTCCCATTAAAACACATTTTTTCATTTTGTAAACTTGTCTTTCTGTCTTCTCAGCAACCTCCTTGTTGATGCATGCTGGGAAAGCTCTTAGACACTCCCTCCCCAGGTCACTCCCTCCCCCTATCCTCTCCTGTCCTCCTCTCCTCCACCCCCACCCCCTCCTCTGCCTCTCATCTTCGCCTGACCAGTTCCTCTAATTTGGTTTCTAATTTTCTCTGTACCTCATCCCCTCTCCTTTCAGCTGGCTGTGTGGGAGTAGGCCTATAGTCTAGCCCAGCCCTGTGTGTATGTGTGTGTTTAACTATCCTTGTGGATAGAAGAAGTCCTTACAAGGACTGTAAAACATGGAATATTCGGACAAGTGGGGACATTTCGCCGGTTCCCAAAATATTTTTTATTTATTTTAGGGTTAGGTTTAGGGTTAGGAGTGAGGGAACATAGGATTTTGAATGGGAATAAATTGTTTGGTCCCCACAAGGATAGCAAAATAAGCATGCATGTGTGCATGTGAGTGTGTGCGGACTGGAGATGGGTTTGGGAGGTGTGTGTGTGGGGGCTCAGGTTCAGCACTCTGTGGCTGGAGTCTTTGCTCGTAGGGGGCAATGTGTGTGTAGGGGCAGTGAGGCCATCTGGACATAGAGGCTGGGGAAGGAAGAGAAAGGGAGAGAGAGAGACAGTATATAACATATGCTGTATAATATGCCATCAACAGTATACATTATGGCACATACACATATTGTATGTTTTGATTTCTTCAGGGACAAGGCCAACTGTCCTTGGTTGCTTACACCCCCTCTCTGACACCCACTTCTCTTTGCTCCACTTCCCTCCTCAAGCCTGCCCCCCACACCTCTCCTGGCTTCGGTAAGCAGGGGTTAGCTCATGACTCTCCACTCTCTTCCCCCTCTATCCCTCCCTCTCTCCATCTTCCTGTCTCTCTCCATGTTCCCCTCTTTCACCCTCCCTCACTCCATATCCCTCCCTCTTTCCATCCCTCTCCCTCCCTCTCTCCATTTTCTCTTTCTTTCTTTATCCATCTCCCTCTCTCACCCTATCTATCTCTCTGACCTCCAATTTATCGTCAATTCTCTGTGACTCTTCCTCTCTTTCAGTATTTCTTCCTGCTCTTCTATCCATTTCATTCTCTGTCTCTCTCTCTGTCTCTCTCTGTCTCGCTCTCTCTCTCTCTCTGTCTGTCTCTCTCTCTCTATGTGTCTCTCTCTCTCTGTCTCTCTCTGTCTCTCTCTCTCTCTCTGTCTGTCTCTCTTTCTCTTTCTCTTTCTCTTTCTCTTTCTCTCTACCTCTCTCTCGCTTTTGCTCTCTCTCCGTCTCTCTCTCTCTCCATCCCCCAGTGTATAGTTCTGTTTAAGTCTGTTTAATCACTGTGTGTTTGTGTCTATCTATCTGCTGCTTTCTTAAATGACCCCCACAAAAGCACGCACGGAGACATGCGTGAATGCACACACACACACACACACACACACACAGGGCTGGGCTAGACTATAGGCTACTCCCACACAGCCAGCTGAAAGGAGAGGGGATGAGGTACAGAGAAAATTAGAAACCAAATTAGAGGAACTGGTCAGCCGAAGAGGACCGTCAGAGGAGGGGGGGTGGAGGAGAGGAGGACAGGAGAGGATAGGGGGAGGAGGGCAAGGACAAACAGAGCCAGTGACCTGGGGGCTTTCCCAGTGTTCATCAACAAGGAGGTTGCTGAAAGGACAGAAATACTAGTTAAAAAAAGAGAGATTGTTTGTGTTTAGTGTGAGGCTTTCAGAATGCCCTTTTTGTTCAGGCAGTATTCGACTTCTGACATTGGGAGACGTGGAAGACAGTTATCGCTGTTACCTTCAGGTAGGTTATGGTTTTGACGTGGAAACTGGCCACTAGGGGCAACAGTTAGCGCTGTTACCTTCAGGTAGGTTATGGTTTTGACGTGGAAACTGGCCACTAGGGGCAACAGTTAGAGCTGTTACCTTCAGGTAGGTTATGGTTTTGACGTGGAAACTGGCCACTAGGGGCAACAGTTAGAGCTGTTACCTTCAGGTAGTTTATGGTTTTGACGTTGAAACTGGCCACTAGGGGCAACAGTTAGCGCTGTTACCTTCAGGTAGGTTATGGTTTTGACGTGGTAACTGGCCACTAGGGGCAACAGTTAGAGCTGTTACCTTCAGGTAGGTTATGGTTTTGACGTGGAAACTGGCCACTAGGGGCAACAGTTAGAGCTGTTACCTTCAGGTAGGTTGTGGTTTTGACGTGGAAACTGGCCACTAGGGGCAACAGTTAGAGCTGTTACCTTCAGGTAGGTTATGGTTTTGACGTGGAAACTGGCCACTAGGGGCAACAGTTAGCGCTGTTACCTTCAGGTAGTTTATGGTTTTGACGTTGAAACTGGCCACTAGGGGCAACAGTTAGCGCTGTTACCTTCAGGTAGGTTATGGTTTTGACGTGGAAACTGGCCACTAGGGGCAACAGTCAGAGCTGTTACCTTCAGGTAGGTTATGGTTTTGACGTGGAAACTGGCCACTAGGGGCAACAGTTAGCGCTGTTACCTTCAGGTAGGTTATGGTTTTGACGTGGAAACTGGCCACTAGGGGCAACAGTTAGAGCTGTTACCTTCAGGTAGGTTATGGTTTTGACGTGGTAACTGGCCACTAGGGGCAACAGTTAGAGCTGTTACCTTCAGGTAGGTTATGGTTTTGACGTGGAAACTGGCCACTAGGGGCAACAGTTAGAGCTGTTACCTTCAGGTAGGTTATGGTTTTGACGTTGTAACTGGCCACTAGGGGCAACAGTTAGCGCTGTTACCTTCAGGTAGGTTATGGTTTTGACGTGGAAACTGGCCACTAGGGGCAACAGTTAGCGCTGTTACCTTCAGGTAGGTTATGGTTTTGACGTTGAAACTGGCCACTAGGGGCAACAGTTAGAGCTGTTACCTTCAGGTAGGTTATGGTTTTGACGTGGAAACTGGCCACTAGGGGCAACAGTTAAAGCTGTTACCTTCAGGTAGGTTATGGTTTTGACGTGGAAACTGGCCACTAGGGGCAACAGTTAGAGCTGTTACCTTCAGGTAGGTTATGGTTTTGACATGGAAACTGGCCACTAGGGGCAACAGTTAGAGCTGTTACCTTCAGGTAGGTTATGGTTTTGATGTGGAAACTGGCCACTAGGGGCAACAGTTAGAGCTGTTACCTTCAGGTAGGTTATGGTTTTGACGTGGAAACTGGCCACTAGGGGCAACAGTTAGAGCTGTTACCTTCAGGTAGGTTATGGTTTTGACGTGGAAACTGGCCACTAGGGGCAACAGTTAGAGCTGTTACCTTCAGGTAGGTTATGGTTTTGACGTGGAAACTGGCCACTAGGGGCAACAGTTAGAGCTGTTACCTTCAGGTAGGTTATGGTTTTGACGTGGAAACTGGCCACTAGGGGCAACAGTTAGAGCTGTTACCTTCAGGTAGGTTATGGTTTTGACGTGGAAACTGGCCACTAGGGGCAACAGTTAGCGCTGTTACCTTCAGGTAGGTTATGGTTTTGACGTGGAAACTGGCCACTAGGGGCAACAGTTAGAGCTGTTACCTTCAGGTAGGTTATGGTTTTGACGTGGAAACTGGCCACTAGGGGCAACAGTTAGCGCTGTTACCTTCAGGTAGGATATGGTTTTGACATGGAAACTGGCCACTAGTGGCAACATTTAGAGCTGTTACCTTCAGGTAGGATATGGTTTTGACGTGGAAACTGGCCACTAGGGGCAACAGTTAGAGCTGTTACCTTCAGGTAGTTTATGGTTTTGACGTGGAAACTGGCCACTAGGGGCAACAGTTAGAGCTGTTACCTTCAGGTAGGTTATGGTTTTGACGTGGAAACTGGCCACTAGGGGCAACAGTTAGCGCTGTTACCTTCAGGTAGGTTATGGTTTTGACGTGGAAACTGGCCACTAGGGGCAACAGTTAGCGCTGTTACCTTCAGGTAGGTTATGGTTTTGACGTGGAAACTGGCCACTAGGGGCAACAGTTAGCGCTGTTACCTTCAGGTAGGTTATGGTTTTGATGTGGAAACTGGCCACTAGGGGCAACAGTTAGCGCTGTTACCTTCAGGTAGGTTATGGTTTTGACGTGGAAACTGGCCACTAGGGACAACAGTTAGAGCTGTTACCTTCAGGTAGGTTATGGTTTTGACGTGGAAACTGGCCACTAGGGGCAACAGTTAGAGCTGTTACCTTCAGGTAGGTTATGGTTTTGACGTGGAAACTGGCCACTAGGGGCAACAGTTAGAGCTGTTACCTTCAGGTAGGTTATGGTTTTGACATGGAAACTGGCCACTAGGGGCAACAGTTAGCGCTGTTACCTTCAGGTAGGTTATGGTTTTGACGTGGAAACTGGCCACTAGGGGCAACAGTTAGAGCTGTTACCTTCAGGTAGGTTATGGCTTTGCTAAAACATGGTGGATGTGTGTAAGCATCTGCCTTTAAAAAGGTTTCATGTTCAAATCCAGCAATACAAATTCGTTTTTCATATTCCTACTGCTGGAGGCGTCACTACAGACCCTGGTTCAATTCCCTTGTTTGATTCCAGGCTGTATCACAACCGGCCTAGATTGGGAGTCCCATAGGGCGGAGCACAATTGGCCTCGCATCGTCCAGGTCCGGGTCAGGGTTTCTTCGGGGGAAGGCTGTCATTGTAAATAGGAATTTGCTCTTAACAGACTTTCCTAGTAAAATAAAAAAAGTTAATGCCTTAAGAATTCAGAGTTAACACTTAACTTTAAAAAAAAATTGGAGTTCGTGCATAACCTTAAACACTTTTTACGCTTGGAACAACTATGAAATGTTACGTTTGAGAAACATGGATGAATGTCTAATTCTGACGTGAGACTGTGAGAGCTAGTTGCTTTAGTAAGTCATTATCAGCTCCCTCACTCACATATTGTACACGCTTATCTTCATGCAAAAGACTGCCGGTCTCACAGTAATGGACCTTAAAATCAACACGTTTAGCATCTCCTGGATTCCAAGCCGCTGGAACGTCTACATTAATAAACAGTTGTCAAATAAATCTAATTTAATTTAATATAGACCATCACTATAAATCCATCATTTATTTTAGGCAGGTCGACAAAACTATTTTGAAGAAAATGTATTTCAGAAGAACAGAATATGAGTTTGCCTCCTCTGTTATCTGGCTATGATGTAAGCTTTTTCATTTAGTAGATAAGATGTGCATATAAGTCACGTACTTTATACTAGATGGTTTTATAGTAGGAAGAATATAATCTAACTGAGCTGAATAATATAGAAAGGATATTTTTCACATTCTGGAGTGAGTGTGCATATGAAGTGGCTATGTTAAACAAACAGGATAAAAAAGTGTCAAAGTCATTATTTGAAACTATGATAGGTCCTATGTGATATAGTGTTATTTGGCAATTTTAGTTGTGAATGATACAAACCTTAAACCGCCTTAGAAATCAAAACATAGATGGGCTTCATGATGCAAATATAGACTATATGATTTGAGAAAGTCGAAAAAAAACAGCTTGTGCTCTGTTCCTTGCCTCAGGCTGCACCCACTGTTTCCTCATCAAGTCATCATACAATACCTGACCAAAAGTATAAGGACACCTGCTCGCCTAATATCTCATTCCAAAATCATGGGCATAAATATGGTGTTGGTCCCCCCTGCTATAAAAGCCTCCAGTCTTCTGGGAAGAATTTCCCATTTCTGTGGGGACTTGCTTCCATTCAGCCACAAAAGCATTAGTGAGGTGATTCGGCCTTGCTTGCAGTTGGCGTTCCAATTCATCCCAAAGATTTTTAATGGGGTTGAGGTCAGGGCTTTGTGCAGGCCAGTCAAGTTCTTCCACACCAAACTCGACAAACCATTTCTGTATGGGCCTCGCTTTGTCCACTGGGGCATTGTCATGCTGAAACAGGGAAGGCCCTTCCCCAAAGTGTTTCCACAAATTTGGAAGTACAGGATTGTCTAGAATGTCATTGCGTGCTGTAGCATTAAGATTTCCCTTCCCTGGAACGAAGGAGACCACAGTAACCGGACCATGAAAAACAGCCTCAGACCATTATTCCTTCTCCACCAAACCTTACACTTGGCATTTGGCACCCGCCAAACCCATATTGGTCAATGGGACTGCCAAACCCATATTGGTCCATTGGACTGCCAAACCCATATTGGTCCATTGGACTGCCAAACCCATATTGGTCATGGGACTGCCAAACCCATATTGGTCCATGGGACTGCCAAACCCATATTGGTCCATGGGACTGCCAAACCCATATTGGTCCATTGGACTGCCAAACCCATATTGGTCCATTGGACTGCCAAACCCATATTGGTCATGGGACTGCCAAACCCATATTGGTCCATTGGACTGCCAAACCCATATTGGTCATGGGACTGCCAAACCCATATTGGTCCATGGGACTGCCAAACCCATATTGGTCCATGGGACTGCCAAACCCATATTGGTCCATGGGACTGCCAAACCCATATTGGTCCATGGGACTGCCAAACCCATATTGGTCCATGGGACTGCCAAACCCATATTGGTCCATGGGACTGCCAAACCCATATTGGTCCATGGGACTGCCAAACCCATATTGGTCCATTGGACTGCCAAACCCATATTGGTCCATGGGACTGCCAAACCCATATTGGTCCATGGGACTGCCAAACCCATATTGGTCCATGGGACTGCCAAACCCATATTGGTCCATGGGACTGCCAAACCCATATTGGTCCATGGGACTGCCAAACCCATATTGGTCCATGGGACTGCCAAACCCATATTGGTCCATTGGACTGCCAAACCCATATTGGTCCACATATTGGTGGACTGCCAAACCCATATTGGTCCATGGACTGCCAAACCCATATTGGTCCATGGGACTGCCAAACCCATATTGGTCCATGGGACTGCCAAACCCATATTGGTCCATGGGACTGCCAAACCCATATTGGTCCATGGGACTGCCAAACCCATATTGGTCCACTGGACTGCCAAACCCATATTGGTCCATGGGACTGCCAAACCCATATTGGTCCATGGGACTGCCAAACCCATATTGGTCCATGGGACTGCCAAACCCATATTGGTCCATGGGACTGCCATATTGGTCCATGTGACTGCCAAACCCATATTGGTCCATGGGACTGCCATATTGGTCCATGGGACTGCCAAACCCATATTGGTCCATGGGACTGCCAAACCCATATTGGTCCATGGGACTGCCAAACCCATATTGGTCCATGGGAAACCCATATTGGTCCATGGGACTGCCGAACCCATATTGGTCCATGGGACTGCCAAACCCATATTGGTCCATTGGTGGGACTGCCAAACCCATATTGGTCCACTGGACTGCAGAACCCATATTGGTCCATGGGACTGCCAAACCCATATTGGTCCATGGGACTGCCAAACCCATATTGGTCCATGGGACTGCCAAACCCATATTGGTCCATGGGACTGCCAAACCCATATTGGTCCATGGGACATATTGGTCCATGGGACTGCCAAACCCATATTGGTCCATGGGACTGCCAAACCCATATTGGTCCACTGGACTGCCAAACCCATATTGGTCCATGGGACTGCCAAACCCATATTGGTCCATGGGACTGCCAAACCCATATTGGTCCATGGGACTGCCAAACCCATATTGGTCCATGGGACTGCCAAACCCATATTGGTCCATGGGACTGCCAAATCCATATTGGTCCATGGGACTGCCAAACCCATATTGGTCCATGGGACTGCCAAACCCATATTGGTCCATGGGACTGCCAAACCCATATTGGTCCATGGGACTGCCAAACCCATATTGGTCCATGGGACTGCCAAACCCATATTGGTCCATGGGACTGCCAAACCCATATTGGTCCATTGGACTGCCAAACCCATATTGGTCCATGGGACTGCCAAAACCATATTGGTCCATGGGACTGCCAAACCCATATTGGTCCATGGGACTGCCAAACCCATATTGGTCCATGGGACTGCCAAACCCATATTGGTCCATGGGACTGCCAAACCCATATTGGTCCATGGGACTGCCAAACCCATATTATTGGTCCATGGGACTGCCAAACCCATATTGGTCCATGGGACTGCCAAACCCATATTGGTCCATGGGACTGCCAAACCCATATTGGTCCATGGGACTGCCAAACCCATATTGGTCCATGGGACTGCCAAACCCATATTGGTCCATGGGACTGCCAAACCCATATTGGTCCATGGGACTGCCAAACCCATATTGGTCCATGGGACTGCCAAACCCATATTGGTCCATGGGACTGCCAAACCCATATTGGTCCATGGGACTGCCAAACCCATATTGGTCCATGGGACTGCCAAACCCATATTGGTCCATGGGACTGCCAAACCCATATTGGTCCATGGGACTGCCAAACCCATATTGGTCCATGGGACTGCCAAACCCATATTGGTCCATGGGACTGCCAAACCCATATTGGTCCATGGGACTGCCAAACCCATATTGGTCCATGGGACTGCCAAACCCATATTGGTCCATGGGACTGCCAAACCCATATTGGTCCATGGGACTGCCAAACCCATATTGGTCCATGGGACTGCCAAACCCATATTGGTCCATGGGACTGCCAAACCCATATTGGTCCATGGGACTGCCAAACCCATATTGGTCCATGGGACTGCCAAACCCATATTGGTCCATGGACTGCCAAACCCATATTGGTCCATGGGACTGCCAAACCCATATTGGTCCATGGGACTGCCAAACCCATATTGGTCCATGGGACTGCCAAACCCATATTGGTCCATGGGACTGCCAAACCCATATTGGTCCATTGGACTGCCAAACCCATATTGGTCCATGGGACTGCCAAACCCATATTGGTCCACTGGACTGCCAAACCCATATTGGTCCATGGGACTGCCAAACCCATATTGGTCCACTGGGACTGCCAAACCCATATTGGTCCTGCCAAACCCATATTGGACTGCCAAACCCATATTGGTCCACGGGACTGCCAAACCCATATTGGTCCATGGGACTGCCAAACCCATATTGGTCCATGGGACTGCCAAACCCATATTGGTCCATGGGACTGCCAAACCCATATTGGTCCATTGGACTGCCAAACCCATATTGGTCCATGGGACTGCCAAACCCATATTGGTCCATGGGACTGCCAAATCCATATTGGTCCATGGGACTGCCAAACCCATATTGGTCCATGGGACTGCCATATTGGTCCATGGGACTGCCAAACCCATATTGGTCCATGGGTTAGGGTTAGGGTTAGCTTGTCTGCCCTACCAGTCTGCCCTACCACTTCGCGGCTGAGCCGTTGTTGCTCTTAGACTTTTCCACTTCACAATAACAGAACTTACAGTCGACCGGGTCAACTCTAACAGTTAACCGGGGCAGCTTTAACAGTTGACCGGGGCAGCTTTAACAGTTGACCGGGGCAGCTTTAACAGTTGACCGGGGCAGCTCTAACAGTTGACCGGGGCAGTTTTGACAGTTGACCGGGGCAGCTCTAACAGTTGACCGGGGCAGCTCTCACAGTTGACCGGGGCAGCTCTAACAGTTGACCGGGGCAGCTCTAACAGTTGACCGGGGCAGCTCTGACAGTTGACCGGGGCAGCTCTAACAGTTGACCGGGGCAGCTCTGACAGTTGACCGGGGCAGCCCTAACAGTTGACCGGGGCAGCTTTAACAGTTGACCGGGTCAGCTCTAGCAGTGCAGAAATTTGACGAACTGACTTATTGGAAAGGTGACATTCCATGACGGTTCACATTAAAAGTCACTGAGCTCTTCAGTTTGGCCAATGCTTATCTATGGAGATTACAAGGCAGTGTGCTCTATTGTATACACCTGTCAGCAACGGGTTTGGCTGAAATAGCCAAATTCAATAATTTGAAGGGGTGTCCACATACTTTTGTATATATAGTTTATTTTTACCCATCAGACTATTCTCAACGTAATCTTCATTAATATGTCAAATGAGTTTTGATTTAGAGAGGCCCATTATCAAATGGGCAGGAACAGCAGCAGGGGAAAAAATATATTGAATGGAGGCCGCTTTCCACTGGGTTCATTTTTCAATCATGATAGGTAGGCTCCTCCAGTTATTTTACTCCATGTATCAGCCACTGTGTGAGGAGCATGCAGCCTCTCAATGCGCCACAGGTGATATTCCGCCCACCTCTGTATGCCATGGGCTCACCAATTCTGTTCCTGCAGTTACCCCGTGCTTCATTTGGAAACCAAGTGAAATCCTAACGTGTGACGCAGCGGTCTAAGGCACTGCATCTGAATGCAGTGCTAGAGGCGTCACTGCAGACACCCTGATATAGAGGTCTAAGGCACTGCATCTGAATGCAGTGCTAGACGCGTCACTGCAGACACCCTGGTATAGAGGTCTAAGGCACTGCATTTGAATGCAGTGCTAGAGGCGTCACTGCAGACACCCTGATATAGAGGTCTAAGGCACTGCATCTGAATGCAGTGCTAGACGCGTCACTGCAGACACCCTGGTATAGAGGTCTAAGGCACTGCATCTGAATGCAGTGCTAGAGGCGTCACTGCGGACACCCTGGTATAGAGGTCTAAGGCACTGCATCTGAATGCAGTGCTAGAGGCGACACTGCAGACACCCTGGTATAGAGGTCTAAGGCACTGCATCTGAATGCAGTGCTAGACGCGTCACTGCAGACACCCTGGTATAGAGGTCTAAGGCACTGCATCTGAATGCAGTGCTAGACGCGTCACTGCAGACACCCTGGTATAGAGGTCTAAGGCACTGCATCTGAATGCAGTGCTAGAGGCGTCACTGCAGACACCCTGGTATAGAGGTCTAAGGCACTGCATCTGAATGCAGTGCTAGAGGCGTCACTGCGGACACCCTGGTATAGAGGTCTAAGGCACTGCATCTGAATGTAGTGCTAGAGGCGTCACTGCAGACACCCTGGTATAGAGGTCTAAGGCACTGCATCTGAATGCAATGCTAGAGGCATTACTACAGACCCAGGTTGATTTCCCGGTATGTGCCACAACTGGCCGTGGCCGGGAGTACAATAGGACGGTGCACAATTGGCCCAGCGTAGTCAAGGTTATGGAAGGGTTAGGTTGGTGGGGCTTTAATTGGCTCTTCTCTCTCTAGCGAATCTTTGTGGCTGATGCCTTCAGGCTGACCCCAGTTGAACGGTGTTTCCTGGCTTCTGGGTTAAGCTGGTGGGTGTTAAGGAGCGTGGTTAGGCGGGTCATGTTTCGGTGGACGCCTCTCCAGAGCCTGTTGGGGAGTTGCAGTGATGAGACAAGATCGAAAAAGGGGGTAAAATACAAATGAGCTATTCTGTAGCCCATTAAATATAAAATTAAAAGTAACAGTCAGTATCTGGTGTGGCCACCAGCTGCATTAAGTACTGCAGTACATCTCCTCCTCATGGACTGCGCCAGATTTGTCTGTTCTTGCCGTAAGATGTTACCCCACTCTTCCACTAAGGCACCTGCAAGTTCCCGGACATTTCTGGGGGGAATGGCCCTAGCCCTCACCCTCCGATCGAACAGGTCCCAGACGTGCTCAATGGGATTGAGATCGGGGCTCTTCGCTGGCCATGGCAGAACACTGACATTCCTGTCTTGCAGGAAATCACGCACAGAATGAGCAGTATGGCTGGTGGCATTGTCTTGCTGGAGGGTCATGTCAGGATGAGTCTGCAGGAAGGGTCCCACATGAGGGAGGAGGATGTCTTCCCTGTAATGCACACCGTTGAGATTGCCTGTGTAATGATGTGGCCCTTTCTGGGTATAGAGCATGGCTTCCCACTCTCTCCTACATCCAGGTTCTGTTATCTCAGGTCGTAAATTCCTGGTGGAGACTCTCTCCTCCTGGCCATTCAGAAAGAGAGAAACAGAGAGAACAAACGATTTCACATGGCAAACACCTAAATTCCAAAAATGAGAATATGAAACAAAATGTCCACTTGTGAGAAGGTGGGAATGGTTCGTGGACTCTTAACCTCTCTAGGGTATTGGGACACCGTCCCACCTGGACACAGTCCCACCTGGACACCTGGACACGGTCCCACCTGGACACCTGGACACGGTCCCACCTGGACACCTGGACACGGTCCCACCTGGACACCTGGACACCGTCCCACCTGGACACCGTACCACCTGGACACCTGGACACGGTCTCACCTGGACACCTGGACACCGTCCCACCTGGACACCGTCCCACCTGGACACCTGGACACGGTCCCACCTGGACACCTGGACACCGTCCCCCCTGGACACCGTCCCACCTGGACACGGTCCCACCTGGACACCTGGACACCGTCCCACCTGGACACCGTCCCACCTGGACACCTGGACACCGTCCCACCTGGACACCTGGACACCGTCGCACCTGGACACCGTCCCACCTGGACACCTGGACACCGTCCCACCTGGACACCTGGACACCGTCCCACCTGGACACCTGGACACCGTCCCACCTGGACACCTGGACACCGTCCCACCTGGACACCTGGACACCGTCCCACCTGGACACCGTCCCACCTGGACACCTGGACACCGTCCCACCTGGACACCTGGACACCGTCCCACCTGGACACCGTCCCACCTGGACACCTGGACACCGTCCCACCTGGACACCGTCCCACCTGGACACTTGGACACCGTCCCACCTGGACACCGTCCCACCTGGACACCTGGACACCGTCCCACCTGGACACCGTCCCACCTGGCATCCATCCCACCTGGACATCGTCCCACCTGGACACCGTCCCACCTGGACACCGTCCCACCTGGACACCTGGACCGTCCCACCTGGACACCAGGACACCTGGACACCGTCCCACCTGGACACCATCCCACCTGGACACCTGGACACCGTCCCACCTGGACACGGTCCCACCTGGACACCAGGACACCGTCCCACCTGGACACTGTCCCACCTGGACACCTGGACACCGTGCCACCTGGACACTGTCCCACCTGGACACCTGGACACCGTCCCACCTGGACACCGTCCCACCTGGACACCTGGACACCGTCCCACCTGGACACCTGGACACCGTCCCACCTGGACACCGTCCCACCTGGACACCTGGCCACTGTCCCACCTGGACACCTGGACACCGTCCCACCTGGACACCTGGACACCTGGACACCTGGACACCTGGACACCGTCCCACCTGGCCAACATCCGGTGACATTGCAGAGCGCCAAAAACAGAAATACTCATTATAAAAATTCATAAAACATACAAGTGTTATACATCGGTTTAAAGATTAACTTCTTGTTATTCCAACTGTTGTGTCAGATTTCAAAAAGGCTTTACAGCGAAAGCAAACCATGCGATTATCTGAGGACAGCGCCTAGCCCTCAAAATATTACAAACAGTTACCAGCCAAGTAGAGGAGTAACAAAAGTCAGAAATAGTGATAAAATTAATCACTTACCTTTGATGATCTTCATATGGCTGCACTCACAAGACTCCCAGTTACACAATAAATGTTTGTTTTGTTCAATAAAGTCCCTCTTTATGTACAAATACCTCCGGTTTGTTGGCGCTTTTTGTTCAGTTATCCATTGGCTCAAAGGCAGTCACAAAAGGCAGATGAAAAATCCCAAAAGTATCAGTAAAGTTCATAGAAACATGTCAAACGATGTTGATAATCAATCCTCTGGTTGTTTTTAGTCATAATAGTCAATAATATTTCAACCAGACATTAGCTTCATCAATGTAAAAGATAAACAAGAAAGGCAGGCACTCGGTCGTGTGCAGAGAACAGGTCTGGGGACTTTCCACTATCCACTCACTCAGTGGTCTTACTCCCTCATGTTTCAGAATACAAGCCCGAAAAATTCCTAAAGACTGTTGACATCTAGTGGAAGGCATAGGAAGTGCAATCTGAGTCCTAAGTCATTGGATACTGTATTGGCAGTCAATGGAAAACTACAAACATAAAAAAATCCCACTTCCTGGATGGATCTTTCTCAGGTTTTCGCCTGCCATATCAGTTCTGCTATACTCCCAGTTTTGGAAACTTTAGAGTGTTTTCTATCCAAATCTACCAATTATATGGGCCTGAGTAACAGGCAGTTTAATTTGGGCATGCTTTTCATCCGGATGTGAAAATACTGCCCCCTATCCCAAAGAAGTAAGTCATTGGCCCACCCCCGTGAGCACAGACATAATCAGGCGTCATAGAACAGCCTTTTCTATCATTACGAATACAAAACCCTCCTGAGGAGGCTCGTTCCTTCGACGATAAACGCGAATCCGACCATCAGCCCTGGTGAGACAAAACCGCAAAAGCGAAGAGCACTTTTTTGACAGTCCTATCTGGTCCAGCGACAGTGGGTATTTGCCCATAGGCGTCGTTGTTGCCGGTGATGTCTGGTGAGGACCTGCCTTACTACAGGCCAAAAAGCCGTCAGTCCAGCCTCTCTCAGCCTATTGCGGACAGTCTGAGCACTGATGGAGGGATTGTGCATTCCTGGTGAAACTCGGGCAGTTGTTGTTGCCATCCTGTATCTGTCCCACAGGTGTGATGTTCGGATGTACCAATCCTGTGCTGGTGCTATTACACGTGGTCAGCCACTGTGAGGACGATCAGCTGTCCCTCCTGTCTCCCTGGAGTGCTGTCTTAGGCATCTCACAGTACAGACATTTCAATTTATTGCAACATCTGCAGTCCTCATGCCTCCTTGCAGCAGGCCTAAGGCACATTCACGCAGATGAGCAGGGACACTGGGCATCTTTCTTTTGGTGTTTGTCAGTCAGTAGAAAGGCCTCTTTAGTGTACTAAGATTTCATAACTGTGACCTTAATTGCCTACCATCTGTAAGCTGTTAGTATCTTAATGACCATTGCACAGGTGCATGTTCATTCATTGTTTATGGTTCATTGAACAAGCATGGAAAACAGTGTTTAAACCCTTTACAATGAAGATCTGTGAAGTTATTTCGATTTTACGAATTATCTTTCAAAGACAGGGTTCTGAAAAAGGGACGTTTATAACCGCACAATCATTATTTTAATTTAGGTGTTTTTCAGGCTAGGGCTCAATGCATATGATTGTTTTGAATGAATCATCACCTTAGAAAGTGCTGTCCATTTAGTTTGAAACAACAACGATCATGTTTTTCAGTCAGTTTCAAAGTGTTGAACTCCATCTTCAAATTGATATCAGAGTACTTAGAGAGACAACAGAGCCCTGAGAACCAGGCCATTAGGACCTGATGGTTGTTAGTGAGTTGGGGACTACCAGTGATTTGGGGACTACCAGTGAGTTGGGGACTACCAGTGAGTTGAGGACTATCAGTGAGTTGGGGACTACCAGTGCCATTGTCACATGGAATTTTACTGAGGTCTCATGACTGCCAGTGTGGCGGTAATACAGCCCTACACACTGAAAGCCATCTCCCAGCCTGTGCCTTCCCATCATGCCTCTCCCTGCGCTCGGAATCTGGGAATATTTTAACCCTTTCCTTCTGTCCTGGCCTGGGGAGTCAGCATACACACTGTAATGTACAGACGGGGTCCAATTAACCCCTGGACTTTTCGCCCTCGCACCCTCAAACGTCACACATGCCATACAACCACCTAACATCTTTATATATTCAACAGCAAGACAAACATACAATCAAACACATATTACATCCTGATCCTCCTACCACCATGACCCCCCACCCCATGCATCCTACATATCTCTTTCTCTCTTTCCCGCTCTCTCTTTCTCTATCTTGTGTAAGTAAGCGGCTTAAACACCTACAGGATGTGACATCAAGGCCCATGCGCCTCCAACTGCTGTCAAAGAAGGCGGGAGAACGCAGCGCTGTAAAGGAGAGGATTTTATCCCTCTCTTCCTGGCGTCGCCAGCGTGAGTTTGGTTAACAGATAGCTAAGGCTGTCCCCTCACATTAGTCTGGGCTGAGCCAGACAAGCTTTGATCCCCCTTTCTCTCATATTCCGCTCCTCATCCCCCTCTTTCCTCTCCTCTTCTCAGCTCTGCCATCAGCGCAGGTCCACAATCTCCAAGGTGATTTTGACAAAAACGAGCGTTTCCCCGGAGACAAGGCCATAACAGAGGGAGAGGGAGGGTGGGAGGAAGAGATGGAGAAAAAGAGAAACACACTGCAAGGGGCAGCTATGATGTAACAGAGAATGTTGTCTGTTAGAGACAGAGTGTATTGTATTGGGGATTTTCTGTTGGGTTGTCAGCCTATGGGGAAACCATGAATATCCCAGTGTTTGTGTAACAGACCTCATGAAGAGCAGATCTTTCCCGGCCGAATGCCAGTAAAATAATTATAACGTTTTTACTTTAGGCATTACGAACTCTCTGGGTTGTTTGTTATGTCAGTGACTAAATTGCCCCGTTTCCCTTCGTGATCATAAAACTACTAGAACAGATTTTAAAATGAAAAGAACTACCCAACATGGAACTTGATATTCAGGAATAGAAAACTAAAAGACATTGATAGATATATGATATGACTCTCGTGGCTAAACCTAACCTCTTATGCAGGGGTCAAATGTAATTTGTTTTGGTGCAAGATGGGGTCCTGACCCTAAGAGGTCGTGGGGTCAAATCAAACAGGGTCGTGAACTGCAGGAGGTCATTAAAGAGAGGGAGAAAACGAGAGAGAGAAAAGGAGAGTGAGAGGGGATTATAGGATTTAACCCTTTCCTGTCCTTTCCCAGGGCACTATGGGTTGGTAAGGAAATAAATAAGTAAATGTGGAGAAGAGAGGAGAAGAGGAGGAGGAAAGATGAGAGGTTGGATTATTGTAGCATAGCAACCCAGGTCTCAGTGTGGGTTGAGGGAGAAGTAATAAATAATATTGCTGAGAGGTTATATCGCTTAGAACAACCTCTCAAAATGAATGTGGAACAAGAAGAGCACTTTCTTTGAGGGGGAGGGGAGGTGGGAGGAGGGGGGTGGGGGTCAGGGGGTTAGCAGTGAGTTGGTAGCGAAATCTCTCTCCCTCTCACCCTCTCTCTACCACTCTGTCTCTCTTTCTCTCTCTGCTCCTGTGCATCATTAAAACAAGCATAGTAGTGTTCAGAGCTCAGGGCTGCACAGAGACAGTGACCTCCACAATAAGAAGATGCTTTTTGCTTCGGGGAAGAGAAGGTCGTTTTGTACTCCACTCTTTTTTCTGACTACTTCCAAGGGAGTAAATGAGATTTAGAGGGGGTAGAGCGGGGGAGGGAGGGATGGAAAGAGTAGAGAAACAGAGAGAGGAGGAGAAAGAAAGAGAAAAGGCAGTTCTCTGATATGATTCATAATGTTGAAATGGACAGAATAGTCATGTTATTTGACATTTCACAGGTAAAAAAGACAGGCTTTGAGTCAATTAGAGAGGGAGATAGGAAGAGCGGGAGATAGGGCTTCATTAAGGTCAAACACAAAACATGTCTGAGTCTGTCCATCTCTACTGGAGGAAGGTCAACTCTGGCCTGGACGTTACAGGGAGAAATATAGCCAATGGGGGGAAAGTGTGTGACATGTTCATGCGTGTGTGGTGCTAATGCATGTGTGTCAGCCCCACAGATGGTGGTGGGCAGCCAAGGCTATTCCTCTTCAAAGGAGAGCGGTATCTTTAGGGCTAATCTGTAGCCCAGTCCAGGAGCATCTTACCAACACATCATGAAGGACTTGTTCATAGAGGGGGTACAAAACCCTCAGGGGAGCTCCTCGGGGTGGGGACAGGGAGTGATGTAAATACCAGGCTGGTACCACAACCACTTTATAGCCACAAAATCCATAAGTCCTTCTAGATTCTCTACATCTCTTTGTCTTCCACTCTCTGTGCATTACCAACCTCCGTCTCCCTGACTATTCTTCTTATTTTCACACCCCCTCGTTCCTTACGTTGCGTCCTTCCTGTCTAACATTCCTTCATTCGCAGTTCCCCCACACTGGCTTTCACTTCTGTTTGTTCTTTGTCGGCCAAGGGAAGGGGCCTTGAAAGAGGACCCACAGTTGTTTTTGTCAGACGTCATTATCGTTGAGCTGCACCTTTGCACGTACTGTACTGTAGAAATACACCTGGTGCCAAACATCCTCTTTTTGGAGCTCCATTCTCTCCTGGCTGCACCTGGTATTGATAGAGCTCTTTCAGCGCCAAGCTTCACTTTGCAACACAAGTCTCTCTAGGATGGCACAGACACAGACACAAAGTACACAGCTGGGCTCCATTCTGATATTGAAGAATAGTGGATGGGGCTTTGAAAGCATCCTGTGCTATTTTTATGACAGTTGTATATTTATTGTGTCGTTTTATTCGACGTGACTGCGTTCCGCAGCAGGGGGGCTTACTGGGGAGCAGTTGATGCTCCACTTCACAAAGTTTCCCAGATTTGCGTACCTCCTCCCTTTGTGGTTCAAACACAAGTCATCATGAGGAGGCTCGGGCTCACTTCCTGGATATGATGTGTGTTCTTATGGCCTCAATAACAACTGTTTAAAGTGGCAACAACATGCTAGCTCTCGTTTATCAGAAGAAAAGTCATGTTTGTAACTGGTGACAAAGAGGCCCAAGGCATCATGGCTGCTGTCTCTTAGGGGTAATGTGTGCACTTAGCACCATACATGCTGGGTAACCACACACACACACACACACACACACACACACACACACACACACACACACACACACACACACACACACACACACACACACACACACACACACACACACACACACACTGTCCATGTATTTTTGGAAAATGCTCCTATTGAATAATAACATACAGAAACACTTCACCATGAACTTTAAAGTGTTTGTCACATGACTGCATAAATGTGTAAGTGACCTCATTTTATTTATTTTTATTTTTATTTTATTTTTTATTTCACCTTTATTTAACCAGGTAGGCAAGTTGAGAACAAGGTGTCATTTACAACTGCGACCTGACCAAGATAAAGCAAAGCAGTTCGACACATACAACGACACAGAGTTACACATGGAGTAAAACAAACATACAGTCAATAATACAGTATAAACAAGTCTATATACAATGTGAGCAAGTGAGGTGAGATAAGGGAGGTAAAGGCAAAAAAAGGCCATGGTGGCAAAGTAAATACAATATAGCAAGTAAAACACTGGAATGGTAGATTTGCAGTGGAAGAATAAACAAAGTAGAAATAGAAATAATGGGGTGCAAAGGAGCAAGATAAATAAATACAGTAAGGGAAGAGGTAGTTGTTTGGGCTAAATTATAGATGGGCTATGTACAGGTAATGGTAATGAGAAAATAAGATAAGTAATAAGTCCTAAACCATGAGACAGAGAGGAAGAGGGAGGGTGTGAGAGGAGGGAGCCGGGCAGATGGGGAGAGAGAGAGAGAGAGAGAGAGAGAGAGACCTGGGCCCTGACAGTAAATCTCAGTAAGACCAAAATAATGGTGTTCCAAAAAAGGTCCAGTCACCAGGACCACAAATACAAATTCCATCTAGACACTGTTACCCTAGAGCACACAAAAACGATATATACCTTGGCCTAAACATCAGCGCCACAGGTAACTTCCACAAAGCTGTGAACGATCTGAGAGACAAGGCAAGAAGGGCATTCTAGGCCATCAAAAGGAACATAAATTTCAACATACCAATTAGGATTTGGCTAAAAATACTTGAATCAGTCATAGAGCCCTTTGCCCTTTATGGTTGTGAGGTCAGGGGTCCGGACAAACACCAAATTGAGACTCTGCACGCAGAATTCTGCAAAAATATCCTCCGTGTACAACGTAGAACACCAAATAATGCATGCAGAGCAGAATTAGGCCGATACCCACTAATTATCAAAATACAGAAAAGAGCCGTTAAATTCTATAACCATCTAAACGGAAGCGATTCCCAAACCTTCCATAACAAAGCCATCACCTACAGAGAGATGAACCTGGAGAAGAGTCCCCTAAGCAAGCTGGTCCTGGGAATCTGTTCACAGACACAAACGCACCCTACAGAGCCCCAGGACAGCAGCACAATTAGACCCAACCAAATCTTGAGAAAACAAAAAGATAATTACTTGACACATTGGAAAGAATTAACAAAAAAAAAGAGCAAACTAGAATGCTATTTGGCCCTAAACAGAGATTACACAGTACATAGCAGAATACCTGACCACCGTGACTGACCCAAAATTAAGGAAAGCTTTGACTATGTACAGACTCAGTGAGCATAGCCTTGCTATTGAGAAAGGCCGCCGTAGGCAGACATGGCTCTCAAGAGAAGACAGGCTATGTGCTCACTGCCCACAAAATGAGGTGGAAACTGAGCTGCACTTCCTAAACTCCTGCCCAATGTATGACCATATTAGAGAGACATATTTCCCTCAGATTACACAGATTCACAAAGAATTTGAAAACAAATCCAATTTTGAAAAACTCCCATATCTACTGGGTGAAATTCCACAGTGTGCCATCACAGCAGCAAGATTTGTGACCTGTTGCCATGAGAAAAGGGCAACCAGTGAAGAACAAACACCATTGTAAATACAACCCATATTTATGCTTATTTATTTAATCTTGTTTCCTTTAACCATTTGTACATTGTTAAAACACTGTATATATATAATATGACATTTGGATTGTCTTTATTGTTTTGAAACTTCTGTATATGTAATGTTTACTGTTAATTTTTATTGTTTATTTCACTTTATATATTCACTTTATATATTATCTACCTTACTTGCTTTGGCAATGTTAACACATGTTTCCCATGCCAATAAAGCCCCTTGAATTGAATTGAATTGAGAGAGAGAGAGAGGGAAAGCGGGAGGGAGTGAGAGCAGGGAGCCGGGCAGATGGACAGACAGACTGAGAGACAGATAGACAGAAAGGCAGATAGGCAGATGGACAGGCAGACCGAGAGACAGATAGACAGACAAATAGAGAGAGAAACACAGTGAAACAGAGAGACAGAGATGTACTGAGAGGGAGGGAGGAGGTTGGGCAGATGGACAGACAGACTGAGAGACAGATAGACAGAGAGGCAAATAGAGAGAGAAACACAGTGAAACAGAGAGACAGATGTACTGAGAGGGAGGGAGGAGGTTGGGCAGATGGACAGACAGACTGAGAGACAGATAGACAGACAAATAGAGAGAGAAACACAGTGAAACAGAGAGACAGAGATGTACTGAGAGGGAGGGAGGAGGTTGGGCAGATGGACAGACAGACTGAGAGACAGATAGACAGACAAATAGAGAGAGAAACACAGTGAAACAGAGAGACAGAGATGTACTGAGAGGGAGGGAGGAGGTTGGGCAGATGGACAGACAGACTGAGAGACAGATAGACAGACAAATAGAGAGAGAAACACAGTGAAACAGAGAGACAGAGATGTACTGAGAGGGAGGGAGGAGGTTGGGCAGATGGACAGACAGACTGAGAGACAGATAGACAGATAGACAGAGAGGCAAATAGAGAGAGAAACACAGTGAAACAGAGATGTACTGAGAGGGAGGGAGGAGGTTGGGGTTGTTGTGTCAGGCAGATTGGAGCGGCCATGTTAGCGTGAGGCGGTGAAGCTTTGAGTAAAGCAGCTTGGTCATCAAATCAAATCTATTTTTATGGCGGGTGCAGTGAAATTCTTATGTTCTTAGTTCCTATAAATCATTGCAATAAATGTCAACACACACAAAATCATCAAACATTTAGTACAGTGGTACATACTGTAAATACACAAAGCAACCATTAGGAACACCTTCCTAATATTTAGTTGCACCCCCTTTTGCCCTCAGAACAGCCTCAATTTGTTGGGAGAGAGAAAAAGAAAAAGCGAAAAAGAAAAAAAACAGCAGCGTTGCAGTTCTTGACACAAACCGGTGGCCTGGCACCTACTACCATACCCTGTTCAAAGGCACTTCAATCTTTGGTACTACCCATTGTCATGACTGTCCTGATCAGGTCAGGTTACAGGAGACCACAATTATCTCTCAACCCCAACAGAGGAGGAGAGATCTAGTGGTCTGAAGATGTGGGGGTTTTATGACCCCTCACGCCCCTAGTAAATCTCAGGCCACAGATAAATTCCTTTGTCCTGTTACTATGGAGAACCAGCCTCAGAACATTAAACATTAAATAAAGGGACTTTGGAACACTGGTTTCCGTCAGCCACAATGGTGGCCATGACGATAGATGGAATATGAAAATGTATGTTATTTTTGTTTTGTTATTAAACTGAATCAAGGAATTATTAACTCATTAACCTGGGGCACCATGGGAAAATACATTTTTATTGAGTTTCTATTTCCCAAATTAACTCAAACAATATCAGAATATCGATTTTACAACAGCCGCTAATTAACCAGTTACCTCTACAATCTCGTTCTGAACGTCGTATAGTCCGTGAATCTGCACAGACCCGGGTCTCACCAATGAGTTAGTACCACACCAATCTGCACAGACCCGGGTCTCACCAATGAGTTTGCACCACACCAATCTGCACGGACCCGGGTCTCACCAATGAGTTCATACCACACCAATCTGCACGGACCCGGGTCTCACCAATGAGTTTGCACCACACCAATCTGCACAGACCCGGGTCTCACCAATGAGTTAGTACCACACCAATCTGCACAGACCCGGGTCTCACCAATGAGTTCGCACCACACCAATCTGCACGGACCCGGGTCTCACCAATGAGTTCATACCACACCAGTCTGCACGGACCCGGGTCTCACCAATGAGTTTGTACCACACCAATCTGCACGGACCCGGGTCTCACCAATGAGTTAGTACCACACCAATCTGCACGGACCCGGGTCTCACCAATGAGTTTGCACCACACCAATCTGCACGGACCCGGGTCTCACCAATGAGTTCATACCACACCAATCTGCACAGACCCGGGTCTCACCAATGAGTTCATACCACACCAATCTGCACGGACCCGGGTCTCACCAATGAGTTTGTACCACACCAATCTGCACGGACCCGGGTCTCACCAATGAGTTCGTACCACACCAATCTCAACGGACCCGGGTCTCACCAATGAGTTCATACCACACCAGTCTGCACGGACCCGGGTCTCACCAATGAGTTTGTACCACACCAATCTGCACGGACCCGGGTCTCACCAATGAGTTTGCACCACACCAATCTGCACGGACCCGGGTCTCACCAATGAGTTCATACCACACCAATCTGCACAGACCCGGGTCTCACCAATGAGTTAGTACCACACCAATCTGCACGGACCCGGGTCTCACCAATGAGTTCGTACCACACCAATCTAATCTGCACGGACCCGGGTCTCACCAATGAGTTTGTACCACACCAATCTGCACGGACCCGGGTCTCACCAATGAGTTTGTACCACACCAATCTGCAGGGACCCGGGTCTCACCAATGAGTTCGTACCACACCAATCTGCACAGACCCGGGTCTCACCAATGAGTTCGTACCACACCAATCTAATCTGCACGGACCCGGGTCTCACCAATGAGTTCATACCACACCAATCTTATTTGAATATTTATTCACGAGAAAGCTAAAATGATGATAAAAGATACACATAGACAAAACACATTATATGCTATTGATTAGAACTTAGTATAACGGGCCAACACACTATGGCGTGTTACCCAAATGGGGATTTAAAAGAGAGAGAAAAGAGAAAATATACATTTGGGGGAATTTGTCAGCTATGCTTATTCTAACCGTAGCCTTGCCCCAAACTGCCGCTCTTATGAGTCAGAATATAATTATGTAATTACGTGGGGAAGGTCTCTGTGGATCCTCCGCATGGACCGTTCAGGCTGCTCGATGATGCACTTCTCCGGTGCACCTTTCTGGTCGTCCTCACGATGTCAGTGTCCTTTTGGCTTACGAGTCTGTTCCCTCACCCTTGCTATGGAAGGGGTCTTCTGAGGACAGACAGCTATGTAGCTCAGAGCTCACAGCATAGGAATGAAACACTTTAGATACCACGATTCGCTGGGATTGGATGCTAAGGGGGTCCGGCTTGATTTCACCCGCTTAGACACAGCTACTCATCCGTAGCTTGGGTAGAAAAATATTTCTTTGTCTTCAAACTTGAGTTGCGTTCTGGGTTCGTTGACTTTTAAGACCTTGCTGCAGCTTGGGTCATTTAGTCACTCTGGAAATTCTTTACTCACAGGTTTTATACATTCGTGTCAGAAGTGGGAGTAACCGCCTTTAGGGCAATTCTCTGGGTGTACCAAGTTAAGATTAAGGTCTAGATTTTACTCAAATCCAATTTTAGACAACTAACTTCACATTTCATCTTTCCAAAAACATTTCTCTTTGATTTGGATATTTTCCATACAACGTACAATGTATAAACATCAAACATATACTACGAAAACTCTTCATGTTGCAATGTTTTCGTAATAACGTCATCTATTAACCTTTAATCACGCAATTAGAAACTTGTAATCATTCGATGAACACCTCGTCACATTAACAAAGACAACGTCACGACACCATTCATCCTCTGACTGACTCACATACACAATCCAATCCATGCCTCAAGTGCCTCAAGGATTACACATCCTGCTGCTCTGTTTTGTTCCATTTCTCCAAACGTCATATTAAGAGTTACGTCAGGCACTCCTTCCGAATGGTTAAGGTAAGGGTTAGGGTTAAAATCACAAATAAAAAAACAGTTCCAACTAGAATTGAACACACAACTTTCTGATCCAGAGTCATGGGATGACACTCATCCACAGCCCCCTAGCAAACCCAAGCCTAGTTGATGTTATATGCCTGAGCTCAGTGTTGCACCTAGTGGCCAGTTCTGAAGGCATTTCCCGACGTCCTCAGGACATGTATAGACATCCAATTACCACCTGAATCTTGTAAAAATCTGTCACCATCGTTACACGCACCTGTCACCATCGTTACACGCACCTGTCACCATCGTTACATGCACCTGCACATCTTCAGACTCACCTGGACTCAATCACTTCCCTGATTACCTTCCCTATATATGTCCTTTGGTTCCTTGCATTATTGTTTCTGTTTCATGTCTGTGCGTTGTTCATGTTTCTTGTTTTGTATTTTGGTGTGTTTATTTATGAAACCACTCACTCCCTGAACTTGCTTCCTGACTCTCAGCGCACACTGTTACAGCAGGTTGAAGATGCGTTGTTAAGACTGTCATGGTCAAGGGACCATTTCAGGTCCTTGGTGTGCCCGCTGACTCTCTCCACTGCGGCCTGTCGATGTGGATGAGGGCGTGCTCTCTTCACAATCAGCTACTTCATTTGGTTGATGTTGAGGGAGAGGTTGTTTTCCTGGCAACGCTACCTAGCCTCTCAAAGCACTTCATGAAGACAGAAAATGAAATGAAAAAAAATTACTTGTTTCAAAAAATTCAAAACGGAAAAGTGGTGCGTGTATATGTATTCATCCCCTTTGCTATGAAGCCCCTGAATAAGATCTGGTGCAACCAATTACCTTCTGTCACGATCGTCGTAAAGAGGAGACCAAAGCGCAGCGTGATTAGAATACATTCTTCTTAT
This sequence comes from Oncorhynchus masou masou, assembly GCF_036934945.1. Lineage (NCBI taxonomy): Eukaryota > Metazoa > Chordata > Actinopteri > Salmoniformes > Salmonidae > Oncorhynchus > Oncorhynchus masou. The sequence continues at coordinate 44,074,728 of NC_088228.1, read as the reverse complement.
TTATTTAACAAAACAACAAACCAAAGCTATATATGGTAAGTGCAGATACAGGCAACTAACACATAGATAATAACCCACCAAATACCCAAAGAAGATGGCTGCCTAAATATGGTTCCCAATCAGAGACAACACTACACACCTGCCTCTAATTGAGAACCAATCTAGGCATACATCACACATGTCACACCCTTACCTAACCAAAACAATACATAAAACAAAGACTACTCAGGTCAGGGCGTGACACCTTCAGAAGTCACATAATTAGTTAAATAAATTTCACCTGTGTGCAATCTAAGTGTCACATGATCTGTCACATGATCTCAGTATATATACACCTGTTCTGAAAGGCACAAGAGTCTGCAACACCACTAAGCAAGTTGCACCACCAAGCAGGCAGCACCATGAAAACCAAGGAGCTCTCCAAACAGGTCATGGTCAAAGTTGTGTAGAAGTACAGATCAGGGTTGGGTTATAAAAAACAATATCAGAAACTTTGAACATCCCACGGAGCACCATTAAATCCATTATTAAAAATTTGAAAGAATATGGCAACACAACAAACCTGCCAAGAGAGGGCCGCCCACCAAAACTCACAGACCAGGCAAGGAGGGTATTAATCAGAGAGGCAACAAAGAGACCAAAGATAACCCTGAAGGAGCTGCAAAGCTCCACAGCGAAAATTGGAGTATCTGTCCACAGGACCACTGGAAGCCGTACACTCCATAGAGTTGAGCTTTATGGAAGAGTGGCTAGAAAAAAGCCTTTGCTTAAAACCTGTTAGAGATCGTGCTACTTTTTTTCAAAATTCTGTTAAAAATCGCGCAACATTTCAACGTCCTGCTACTCATGCCAGGAATATAGCATATGCATATGATTCGTATGTGTGCATAGAAAACACTCTGAAGTTTCTAGAACTGGTTCAATGGTGTCTGTGACTATAACAAAACGAGTTCCGTTGTCAAAATCGCAAGAAAACCTCATCACAAAATCTACAAAGGAAAAATCCATCCGCCAGTGTTTGTATTGTCTAAGGCTTGTCATAAATGATGGAACTGTGTTTGCAATTCCTACAGATTCCACACGATGTCGCCAGTGTTGTGATTACCAGGGCACTTTATCCTTGGTTCGATTGGTCAATAACACATCCGGTCTTCAGGTGCGCAACAGAAAAAAATGTCCGTGAGGAACTGGAATTCGTTTTGTAAACTTCTAGCTATTGAATACAGATCTCTCCATGATCAATTTGATCGTTTATTAACGTTTACTAATACCTAAACTTGGATTACAGAAGTAGGTTGAAGTGTTTTGTCAAAGTTTATAGGCAACTCTATGAATTTTAAAAAATTACGTTGCGTTGGGAAAGGTGCCTTTTTACATGGACTTCACGGTGTTCATAAATGGACATTTTGGGTATATATGGACCGATTTAATAAAAAAAAGACCCAATTGTGATGTTTATGGGGCATATAGGAGTGCCAACAAAGAATCTCGTCAAAGGTAATGAATGTTTTATATTTTATTTCTGCGTTTTGGGTAGCGCCGGCTATGCTAATTTCTTTGTTTACGTCCCCTTTGTGTGTTTCTGGGGGCTGCATGCTATCAGATAATAGCTTCTCATGCTTTCGCCGAAAAGCATTTTACAAATCTGACATGTTGGCTATATTCACAATGAGTATGGCTTGAATTGAGTACCCTGCATGTGAATTTTAATGAAAGTTTGAGTTTTAACGAGTACAATTAGTTGGCGCTCTGGAATTTCCGCTCATTTGGTTCCTGTACAGGAACAAACTCCTGAAGTTGTTTTAAAGAAAAAATAAGCAAACACATTTGGTGTTGACCAAAAGGCATGTGGGAGACTACCCAACCATATGGAAGGAGGTACACTGGTCAGATGAGACTAAAATTGAGCTTTTTGGCAATCAAGGAAAACGCTATGTCTGGCACAAACCCAACACTTCTCATCCCCCTGAGAACACCATCCCCACAGTGAAGCATGGTGGTGGCACCATCATGCTGTGGGTATGTTTTTCATTGGCAGGGACTGGGAAACCAGTCAGAATGGAAGGAATGGTGGATGGCGCTAAATACAAGGAAATTCTTGAGAGAGACCTGTTTCAGTCTTCCAGAGATTTGAGTCTGGGACTGAGGTTCACCCTCCAGCAGTACAATGACCCTAAGCTACCTACTGCTAAAGAAGCAATCGAGTGGTTTAAGGGGAACATTTACATGTTTTGGAAAGTCCTCGTCAATGCCCAGACCTCAATCCAGTTGAGTATATGTGGTATGACTTAAATATTGCTGTACAACAGCGGAACCCATCTAACTTGATGGAGCTGTAGCAGTTTTGCCTTGAAGAATGGTCAGAAATCCCAGTGGCTAGATGTGCCAAGCTTATAGAGACGTACCTCAAGAGACTTGCAGTTGTAATTGCTGCAAAAGGTGGCTCTGCAAAGTATTGACTTTGGGGGGTGAATAGTTATGCACACTCATGTCTTCCATTTTTTTTCACATTAAAACATATTTTGCATCTTCAAAGTGGTAGGCATGTTGTGTAAATCAACCGATACAAACCCCCCAAAAATCAGTTTTAATTTCAGGTTGTACGGCAACAAAAGATCGGCCACAGAGATCGGGAGATCGGGAGAACGGGAGAACACAGTCCTCGTGAGCGGCCTGGGCCCACATCACCGATTTGGTGTTGTTTTCTTCAACGCAAGCAAAGAAGGTGTTTAGCTTTTCTGGAAGCGGCTGTCGGTGTTCGAGACGTGGCTTTCTCTTTATAATCTGGGATTATCTGGATATCTGCAACATGCGTCTTGTTCCTGGCAGAGATTGTGTTTGCAGCTACAGCATTACACTTACCAGCCCGGGGGATGAGAGAGCGAGAGAGAGAGAGAGAGAGAGAGAGAGAGAGAGAGAGAGAGAGAGAGAGTGAGAGACAGACAGACAGACAGACAGACAGACAGACAGACAGACAGACAGACAGATAGATAGATAGATAGATAGATAGATAGATAGATAGATAGATAGATAGATAGATAGATAGATAGATAGATAGAGACTGTGTGACATACATACTTAATCCACATTGCCCAACAACCTCCCTGATCCGGCCCTCGGCTCCCAGCCCAATGAAGAGTGCTTCTTACCCCCTGTTGTGTGCCACACACACACACACACACACACACACACACACACACACACACACACACACACACACACACACACACACACACACACACACACACACACACACACACACACAGAGAGTCTCATTATCCTTACTTCCTCTTCACACGTACAACACAGACACACCTGCCCTTCCTCACTTCCTCTAAACAACACAGACTTCGCCCGCTTTCCCCCATTGCTCTCCCTGGCATAACACATCTCATCTGTCCTGTCCTGCAACTCTCCCTACATCCCCAAGACATTCTGGACCTCATTCTGAAAAGTTCACAAATGTTCTGTCTGTCTGTGCTGTGATGTCAGATTTAGCAACGAGACAAGCTTGGATGAGGGCACTGAAATGGCTCTGTCTGTCTGTGCTGTGATGTCAGATTTAGCAACGAGACAAGCTTGGATGAGGGCACTGAAATGTTCTGTCTGTCTGTGCTGTGATGTCAGATTTAGCAACGAGACAAGCTTGGATGAGGGCACTGAAATGGCTCTGTCTGTGATGTGATGTCAGATTTAGCAACGAGACAAGCTTGGATGAGGGCACTGAAATGGCTCTGCCTGTCTGTGCTGTGATGTCAGATTTAGCAACGAGACAAGCTTGGATGAGGGCACTGAAATGGCTCTGTCTGTGCTGTGATGTCAGATTTAGCAACGAGACAAGCTTGGATGAGGGCACTGAAATGTTCTGTCTGTCTGTGATGTGATGTCAGATTTAGCAACGAGACAAGCTTGGATGAGGGCACTGAAATGGCTCTGCCTGTCTGTGCTGTGATGTCAGATTTAGCAACGAGACAAGCTTGGATGAGGGCACTGAAATGGCTCTGTCTGTCTGTGATGTGATGTCAGATTTAGCAACGAGACAAGCTTGGATGAGGGCACTGAAATGGCTCTGTCTGTGCTGTGATGTCAGATTTAGCAACGAGACAAGCTTGGATGAGGGCACTGAAATGGCTCTGTCTGTCTGTGCTGTGATGTCAGATTTAGCAACGAGACAAGCTTGGATGAGGGCACTGAAATGGCTCCAAAAAGAAGGCTTCATATCAATGAAAATGAAATGACAATGAAAAGATATCAGTGGATGTAAAAAACTACAAAACAACAAACATATAATCTACAATTGACATGGATGGCATTTTTTGTATGTAGCTAATGTCTTCTTCAATCTGGGTAAGTATGATATAATTGGTGAATTCTGTTTCGAAGGGTTGCCCAACAGGTCCATCTGTGTGACTGCTGGGTGGTTTTCCTGTTTTACCACAAGAGGGTGTAGCTTGGTCCTTGCCTTTCATTCAAACCACACAGAGTGGACAGAGCTTGTCTTCTGTTCTCACTAACACCCACATACTGTCGATCACTCATGTTTAGACCCCTGTATAGACAAGCACATGCTTCTTCATGTAAAAGCCTACTCACTCAGCCATTAAATATGGAAACTCTCGCATAAACTGTATTACCATGAGGTTGTCTCAATTCAAATAAAACACTCTTTTGCAGCAGTATATATTTATTGAAGAAACTCTTGAAATATTTTTTTGTTACCTTTATTTTACCAGGCAAGTCAGTTAAGAACAAAATCTTATTTTCAATGACGGCCTAGGAACAGTGGGTTAACTGCCTGTTTAGGGGCAGAACGACAGATTTTGTACCTTGTCAGCTCGGGGATTTGAACTTGCAACCTTTCGGTTACTAGTCCAATGCTCTAACCACTAGGCTACACTGCCACCCCAATATGACACAGATACTGTAGATATAGGCAGAGCAATGCATCTCATGTATATTATTGCACATTATAATGATATGATATCACACATTACACACACTATGTCATTTCTATTGTTGTCCTGTCTATATGACAAGCCCGTTTAGCATAATAATAGCAACATTAATAATAATACAATAATATTATTACTATTGTTATTGTTCATGACACACTGAACACACACCACAAATAGCCTACTATTTTCTTGATTTCATGATTTCACGTCGTGCTACTCAATTGCAATAATGACACTAATATTTATTTGAGCTGTCAGATATGTGGGAGAGTGCCTGGGGGGTTGGTCGCTGATAGAACGGTGTGTGTGTTGTTCATGTTGCCTCATTTCCTGAGTCTGCCCAAAGACAGGGAGATACGGGGACACAGAGCCAGTGAGAGAGCGCCCTAGGGAAAGAGAGGGAGAGAGACAGACACAGAGGGGGAGGCTGGTTCCTGATACCAAGACAAGGAAAAGCAAGGGAGGGACAGAGAGAGAGAAAAGGCTGGCGGAGACCGGGAGAAAGGGGGAGAAAATAGGGGAATAACATTTAGAGACACCAAAGGCGTAGGGGGGAAAGAATAGAATACTGTGTTCTTCTGAACACCCCCCTTTCGTTCTCTCTTTCGCGCAGTCACACCAGATTGGACTCCAAAGAATCTACACCGCGTCTACCCCAGACCCCATGGGTTAACAGGTAGGCTATGTCTGCTCTTTCATTCTATTTCCTTCACCACCCCTTCCGTTTCAATTCAATATTGTCAATAATGTTGGTTTCATACTGCGATCCTCTGAAAAGCTTTACGTGTTTCCTTTTACAACAATTTAATGTGATTACTAGTTGTTTTTTTTGCCGAGATGGTGAGCGTTGCTGCGCGCCCATTATAACCATTGAACAATGTAACTCTTCCTAATGAATGTCACAAGTTGAAGCGGTGTATCGTGACTTTACCATTAACGGGTGGTTTTCGGTGTGCCTGCATCGTGTCACGGTATCATGTCAGAAGTGTGTTTTGACAGCTCCTCTGCGCGATGCGTTAGAGCGACATGCTGGAAGTCCAGTCCTCTTTTTGTGTTGCCGAGATACGTGACAAGCCAGATGTCTACTTACGTGAATGTTTCATGTTGTTCATTATGAGATGCTGTCATTTGATAATGGACAGTAGAATAATTGTACACGTGCATTTGGGTAGGGATTGGGGAAACAAGACATGGGTTTAAGGCACATTTATTCGATATTGCAGAATAAAACGTAATCTGGCGAGTCATTTTCACTGTGATAAAGCCTCCGTCACCGAATGTATCCATAGACCAAGAATATTGAGGCAACTGTCAAAGTGTTGACCTCAATGTTAGGCTTTAAAGGGATTGTCACCCCACTGGGCAAGAACGGGTTGAATCAACGTTTCCACGTCATTTGGGCAACAACGTTCAATGTGATGATGCTGAATCAACGTGGGAAAAGTGATTGGATTTGCAAAAAGAATTTCAGATATTTTTTCACTTAACTTCTGAACCCAAATCCAAAAACACAGTGACATGTTTTGTTGTTGATTTCCAGTAGAATTGACATTAGTTGACAACTCAACCAAATGTAAATCAAAAGTAGACATTGAACTGACTGGACGCAGATGCTGTCACTGATCGTGATGCCCTGGTTGTAGTATCCGTTCTTTGAGGTCAGTCGGGGGTATTTCAAATGAAATGTTAGCAGCTTGGCAGGCAAGGGCTTAACCCCCCTTCTCCCACTACTCCTCCCTTGGTTAACCTCTGAAAGGGCTTTTCTCCAGCTGGACATTTGTGCTGTGTCAACCCCCGACCCGAAAGTACCAGACGAGAGAGGGGGATTTCAGGCTCCAGACTTGTAGCGCTGCGCGATGTACATCTGATCCGTCCGCAGGCGCTTCTTGAGTTGACTGGATGTGTGGCGCCCAGGGTCTTCCTTTGAGACCGAAATGCCAGGCCAAACTGCTGATATGCTTTGCCTGTCTCTTTTGGCCTGTTATTGTGTACGTCTCCCTCTCTGTCTGCCCCCTCAACGTGGTTGGTTCCCTCTTCCTCCATTTTCTACTGTGCTCAGAATATGAAAGGGGAACAACCCCACTTTACTCGTACGCTGACAACACCACAATGGTCGCGTTCCCAGTGGCCGTTTACTATATAGGAAGCCACTCACTTCCAACGGAAGGAAAGCGAGAGAAGCTGGGGAGGCAGGGGAGTGGTGCGAGCATGGGCCAGGGGGCGAAAGTTGGGGGAAAAATGAGTTTTATTCAAATCCTCTGCGATATCGCGAAATGAGTGACCAATTGAAGCTCACCATAGCGTCCAGTGACGTCCAGTCAGAGTTGAAAGGATAGGCAGAGTTTACCCTGTGTCAATCTAACAAACTGTTATGAAAAGCCAAGTAAAAAAATGACATTACATAAACGATTGTCATTCTTTTTTGTATCCAATATTTTTCTTCTTCAATTATTCTGTAGTTTTTTTTATGCTCAAAAGCTCAATATTTGCTAAACCTGCTAGGAAAGGTGCCAAAGTCTATTCATATATATATATATATATACATAAGTCTATTCACTTTGAATGGATGGAAAGCAAGGCTTTCATCCATTCAAAGTATATTCATATATATATATATATATATATATATATATATATATATATATATATATATATATATATATATATATACATATATTTGCTAAACCTGCTAGGAAAGGTGCCAAAGTCTATTCATATATATACATATAGCCTTCCGTTCCATCCATTCAAAGTATATTCATATATATACATATAGCCTTCCTTTCCATCCATTCAAAGTCTATTCATATATATACATATAGCCTTCCTTTCCATCCATTCAAAGTCTATTCATATATACATATACATATATACATATAGCCTTCCGTTCCATCCATTCAAAGTCTATTCATATATATACATATATATACATATACATATAGCCTTCCTTTCCATCCATTCAAATCCATTCCAATTGTTTCCTGACTCCAGTCACTGTCAATGGACAGGGTCAGCATCGGCCTTGCTGTTTTGCCTAGCTGACATTTGTTGCACTGAGACGATTTCATATTTTGCACATGCGTATTATCTAAACATATTGTGTGGGTAAGCCTGGGGTATGCTCTGCACATTTGGGCGTGTTTACATAACACACCCAAATGCTGAACTAAGCTAGCTAGCTAGCCAAAACAACCTGACAAACTATTTTCCAAGTTGGATTTCCAAGGAACACTAAGGTATAATTCAGAGAGGGAGCTTCCTGACCTTCATCAGAGGAAGGGACAGAAAATGATCCGATTGAATGCACCACACTCAGCCTGACTGACACAGCAACCCGGAGCAGACAGTCGATCAGAGACGAGAGGAGACAATTGTTTTACAACATTTTGGTCAATATCAGTGTTCAAATTAAAGCTAGATTTGATTGTTTTGTCATCCTTGGCCCTACTTGGCTGTCACCGAGAGGTCCACCGTGATGGACAGACGAATGGACTGTATTTTCCTTAGGCTATTGCTTTTGCTTCCATCATTTTATGCATGAATGTAAAGCGGTTACATCTCAAAAAGCTGTTTGAATGGTGCCGCTTTCAAAACGAATAAGAAGGAAAGTCTATTGCTTAAGCCTGGGATTTGGCTATTCTCAATCACGAATAAACATGAGAATAGACAACATCCCTTGAATGTTGTTTTGATGAGACACTTTAGAACAGTATTCAGAACTGTATAGTACAAAGGGAAGCACAGCCGCGAGCTGCCCAGTGACACAAGCCTAGCAGACAAGCTAAATTACTTCTCGATTCGACGCAAGCAACACTGAAACATGCATGAGAGCATCAGCTCTTCCGGACGAATGTGTGATCACGCTCTCCGTAGCCGATGTGAGTAAGACCTTTTAAACAGGTCAACATTCACAAGGCCACAACCTGTCCCTGTCTGAGTCTGTAATGCCAACATGTTTCAAGCAGACCACCATAGTCCCTGTGCACAAGAACACTAAGGTAACCTACCTAGATTACTACTGACCTGTAGCACTCACGTCTGTAGCCATGAAGTGCTTTGAAAGGCTGGTCATGGCTCACATCAACACCATTATCTCACAAACCAGATGATGCAATCTCTACTGCCCTTTCCCACCTGGACAAAATTAACACCTATGTGAGAATGCTATTCATTGACTACAGCTCAGCGTTCAACACCATAGTGCCCTCAAAGCTTATCTCTAAGCTAAGGACCCTGGGCCTAAACACCTCCCTCTGCAACTGGATCCTGGACTTCCCGATGGGCCGCCCCCAGGTGGTAAGGGTAGGTAACAACACATTCGCCACGCTGATCCTCAACACGGGGGCCCCTCAGGGATGCGTGCTCAGTCCCCTCCTGTACTCCCTGTTCACCCATGACTGCATGGCCAGGCACAACTCCTACACCCTCAACATCAATATTAAGTCTGCCGGCTACACAACAGTGGTAGCCCTGATCACCGACAACGATGAGACAGCCTAATGGGCGGAGGTCAGAGACCTGGCCGGTTGGTATCAGGACAACAACCTTTTCCTCAGCATGATCAAGACAAAGGAGGTGATTGTGGATTACAGGTAAAGGAGGGCTGAGCACGCTCACATTCTCATTGACGGGGCTGTAATGGAGCAGGTTGAGAGCTTCAAGTTCCTTGGTGTCCACAACTACCATGGTCCAAGCACAATGAGACAGTCGTGAAGAGGGCACGACAAAACCTATTCCCCCTCAGTAGACTGAAAAGATTTGGCATGGGTCCTGAGATCCTCAAAAGGTTCCACAGCTGCACCATCGAGAGCACTGGTTGCATCACTGCCTGGAATGGCAACTGCTCGGCCTCCGACCACAAGGCACCCAGTATATCACTGGGGCCAAGCTTCCTGCCATCCAGGACCTCTATACCAGGCGATGTCAGAGGAAGGCCCTACATATTGTCAAAGACTCCAGCCAACCTAGTCATAGACTGTTCTCTCTGCTACCGCACGGCAAGCGGTTCTTGATCGCCAAGTCTCGGTCCAATAGGCTTCTTAACAGTTTCTACCCCCAAGCCATAAGAGTCCTGAACATCTACTCAAATGGCTACCCAGACTATTTGCATTGACTCTGTAGCGGTAGGTACCCCCTGTATGTAGCCTCGCTACTGTTATTTTACTGCTGCTCTTTAATTATTTGTTATTTTTATAAAAAATATATTTATATTTTTACTTAACAGTTATTTTTCGTAAAACTGCGTTGTTGGTTAAGGGCTTGTAAGTAAGCATTTCACTGTAATACCTGTTGTATTTTGCGCTTGTGAAAAACATTTTTTTATTTGATTTGTTTTATTTTCACTCATTTCGATTGTCAATAGACATTTCGTTAGAACCTTATTTATTTTATATGTGTGTGTAATGATATTTAAATATTAGATGTGTGCATGTGTGTGTGTGTGTGTGTGTGTATATATGTGTGTGTGTGTGTGTTTGCGCGCGGTGCATTGGAAGAATTGTAAATCCATTGTGAAAGGATATGAATGAAATCGGTATTTTAGTGCCTCCTATTGGTTGTAACTGTGAATGGTAGATTGGTCTATGGCTGAGCTGAGTTGAGCAGTGTGTCAATTTGTTGGATAATGGGAAACGCTATCAGAGGCTATTTGTTGGATAATGGGAAACGCTATCGGAGGCTATTTGTTGTGTATCTTGGCTACATTGGTATTTACATTTGGTCAAAATTGCTTGTCAATTTCAGTTAAGAGCCAATGACACTCTAGTTGTTGGATCTGTTGTATGGTGAACTTGGGCTTCATTAAGGTTTATTTGCGAGTAAATCTGTCTTTAATAATAGCTCGTACCTACCCAGCTAACGACCTCATTGCACGCAACTGCCTAAATCGTGTGTCTGATCGAATCGATCCGACAAGTGTCTGCTGTTACGTTATTCCCTAACTAGCCTACAACCTATTGTGTTTAGATCGATTAACTGTTAGTTCTATCTGTAGCCTTAAACATTTAACCGCAAAATCACGCTGTTATTTGGTCTCCCCCTTAAATATCACCTCCTCCTTGATTGAAACATTACCTAAATATGCACCACAGTAAACTAGGGCACACCTGTTAGTACATTATTATGTATTACTAATATATTTTATGGGCCTAATAACTTTCATTTAAAAGCCATTATGTCATAAACAATTATAAATGCTATTCATTTAAAGCTATACGGCTTCCGAGTGGCGCAGCGGTCTAAGGCACAGCATCTCAGTGCAAGAGGCATCATACAGTCCCTGGTTCAAATCCAGGCTGTATCACATCTGGCTGTGAATGAGAGGCCCAGTAGTGCAGCGCACAGTTCATCTGGGTTTGACCGGGGTCATCATCACTGTGAATAAGAATCTGTTCTTAATTGACTTGCCTAGCTAAATAAAGGTTCAAATGAAAATTAAGAATGATAAGCCACACAACCTGTATGTTGCTTTTCATGACGTTTACTTGCTAAATGAACCATCAATACCATTCAACCTTTTTGGTCACATAGATAGAGGTGAATTTAATATAGTGTCCTTTTGAAAATCCCAAACAAAACACTTGTGTCAGACGAGGCTTACTGTAATTAGCTTGTGATTTCTATATCTCTGAAAGGAGGAAAACTAGTAAATGAGTTGAAAACGATAGGCTGTCACAGGTAGGTGCCATTATTAGCCAAATTAATGGTGTAAAATGGAGAGATGGTCAGAGAGAGGAGAGGCACACAATGTCAGGATGGAATACAATGATATTTATTTGGAGGAACCCTCGTTAAAGTATGGAGGTGTCCTAATTTAGGAGATGTCAAGTCCGGAAGTCAGTACGCAACCCTCGTTAAAGTATGGAACCCTGGAGGTGTCCTAATTTAGGAGATGTCAAGTCCGGAAGTCAGTACGCAACCCTCGTTAAAGTATGGAACCCTGGAGGTGTCCTAATTTAGGAGATGTCAAGTCCGGAAGTCAGTACGCAACCCTCGTTAAAGTATGGAACCCTGGAGGTGTCCTAATTTAGGAGATGTCAAGTCCGGAAGTCAGTACGCAACCCTCGTTAAAGTATGGAACCCTGGAGGTGTCCTAATTTAGGAGATGTCAAGTCCGGAAGTCAGTACGCAACCCTCGTTAAAGTATGGAACCCTGGAGGTGTCCTAATTTAGGAGATGTCAAGTCCGGAAGTCAGTACGCAACCCTCGTTAAAGTATGGAACCCTGGAGGTGTCCTAATTTAGGAGATGTCAAGTCCGGAAGTCAGTACGCAACCCTCGTTAAAGTATGGAACCCTGGAGGTGTCCTAATTTAGGAGATGTCAAGTCCGGAAGTCAGTACGCAACCCTCGTTAACAGTGACGTCTTCAAATGGGTCGTTATCACCAAGGTGCTACAAAAGAGAGGCTTCTTTAGACTCTCCATCTGTGTGCAGGAATGAGTAGCCTGTGTTGAGCAAATAAGGGGGGGGGCTCAAGGGCTTTACACTTGTACAGTACACTTGTCAGTTGTGTGTGCTTGCGTATGTGTGTGCTTGCGTGAGTGTGTTGAAGCCATAGGGGAGGAGGTTAAATAGACAGGTTGTTAATCTGAGCATTCGCACAGAGAGGAGAATTTGGTGGAGGAGGTTGCTGGTGGTTAGAGAGGGGGAGAGGGTAGGGATAAAAAGAGAGGGGAGGGGAGGTGGGCGGAGAGAGAGAGGGGGAGAGGGTAGGGATAAAAAGAGAGGGGAGGCGGACGGAGAGAGAGGGGGAGAGGGTAGAGAGAAAAGAGAGGGGAGGCGGACGGAGAGAGAGAGGTGGAGAGGGTAGAGAGAAAAGAGAGGGGAGGGGAGGTGGGCGGAGAGAGAGAGGGGGAGAAAGTAGAGAGAGAAGAGAGGGGAGGGGAGGCGGGCGGAGAGAGAGAGGTGGAGAAAGTAGAGAGAGAAGAGAGGGGAGGGGAGGCGGGCGGAGAGAGAGAGGGGGAGAGGGTAGAGAGAGAAGAGAGGGGAGGCGGACGGAGAGAGAGAGGTGGAGAAAGTAGAGAGAGAAGAGAGGGGAGGCGGACGGAGAGAGAGAGAGAGGGGGAGAGGGTAGGGAGAGAAGAGAGGGGAGGCGAGCAGAGAGAGAGATGGCGAGAGAGTAGCGAGAGAAGAGAGGGGAGGCAGGCGGAGAGAGAGATGGCGAGAGAGTAGCGAGAGAAGAGAGGGGAGGTGGATGGAGAGATTGAGGGGGAGAGGGTAGAGAGAGAAGAGAGGGGAGGGGGACGGAGAGAAAGAGGGGGAGATGGTAGGGATAAAAAGAGAGGGGAGGCGGACGGAGAGAGAGAGGGGGAGAAAGTAGAGAGAGAAGAGAGGGGAGGGGAGGCGGGCGGAGAGAGAGAGGTGGAGAAAGTAGAGAGAGAAGAGAGGGGAGGGGAGGCGGGGCGGAGAGAGAGAGGTGGAGAAAGTAGAGAGAAGAGAGGGGATGCGGACGGAGAGAGAGAGGGGGAGAGGGTAGAGAGAAAAGAGAGGGGAGGGGAGGCGGGCGGAGAGAGAGAGGTGGAGAGAGTAGAGAGAGAAGAGAGGGGAGGCGGACGGAGAGAGAGAGGGGAAGAGGGTAGAGAGAGAAGAGGGGAGGCGGACGGAGAGAGAGGGGGAGAGGGTAGGGAGAGAAGAGAGGGGAAGCGGACAGAGAGAGAGGGGGAGAGGGTAGGGAGAGAAGAGAGGGGAGGGGGACGGAGAGAGAGAGAGGGGGAGAGGGCAGAGAGAGAAGAGAGGGGAGGCGGGCGGAGAGAGAGAGGGGGAGAGGGTATAGAGAGAAGAGAAGAGAGGGGAGGGGAGGGGAGGTGGGCGGAGAGAGAGAGGGGGAGAGATTAGAGAGAGAAGAGAGGGGAGGTGGACGGAGAGAGAGAGGGGAAAGGGTAGAGAGAGAAGAGAGGGGAGGGGAGGTGGACGGAGACAGAGAGGGGGAGAGGGTAGAGAGAGAAGAGAGGGGAGGCGGATGGAGAGAGAGGGGAGAGGGTAGGGAGAGAAGAGAGGGGAGGGGAGGTGGACGGAGAGAGAGGGTGAGAGGGTAGAGAGAGAAGAGAGGGGAGGCGGACGGTTGAGAGGGAGGGGGAGAGGGTAGAGAGAGAAGAGAGGGGAGGGGAGGTGGACGGAGAGAGAGGGGGGAGAGGGTAGAGAGAGAAGAGAGGGGAGGGGAGGGGGACGGAGAGAGAGAGAGGGGGTGAGGGTAGGGAGAGAAGAGAGGGGAGAGGAGGGGGACGGAGAGAAAGGGGGAGAGGGTAGAGAGAGAAGAGAGGGGAGGGGAGGTGGGCGGAGAGAGAGATGGCGAGAGAGTAGCGAGAGAAGAGAGGGGAGGTGGATGGAGAGATTGAGGGGGAGAGGGTAGGGAGAGAAGAGAGGGGAGGCGAGCAGAGAGAGAGATGGCGAGAGAGTAGCGAGAGAAGAGAGGGGAGGCAGGCGGAGAGAGAGATGGCGAGAGAGTAGCGAGAGAAGAGAGGGGAGGTGGATGGAGAGATTGAGGGGGAGAGGGTAGAGAGAGAAGAGAGGGGAGGGGGACGGAGAGAGAGAGGGGGAGAAGGTAGGGAGAGAAGAGAGGCGAGGCAGACGGAGAGAGAGAGGGGGAGAGGGTAGAGAGAGAAGAGAGTGGAGGGGAGGCGGACGTAGAGAGAGAGGGGGAGAGGGTAGAGAGAGAAGATAGGGGAGGCAGACAGAGAGAGAGAGGGGGAAAGGGTAGAGAGAGAAGAGAGGGGGAGAGGGTAGTTAGAGAAGAGAGGAGAGGCAGGCGGAGCATGAGAGGGGGAGAGAGAAGAGAGGGGAGGCGGGGCGGAGAGAAGGGGGAGAGAGTAGGGAGAGAAGAGAGGGGAGGCGGACGGAGAGAGAGAAGCGGAGAGGGTAGAGAGAAAAGAGAGGGGAGGCAGACAGAGAGAGAGAGGGGGAAAGGGTAGAGAGAGAAGAGAGGGGAGGGGAGGCGGACGGAGAGAGAGAGGGGGAAAGGGTAGAGAGAGAAGAGAGGGAAGGCAGACAGAGAGAGAGAGGGGGAGAGGGTAGAGAGAGAAGAGAGCGGAGGGGAGGCGGACGGAGAGAGAGAGGGTGAGAGGGTGGAGAGAGAAGAAAGGTGAGGCGGACGGAGAGAGAGAGGGGGAGAGGGTAGGGAGAGAAGAGTGGGGGAGAGGGTAGAGAGAGAAGAGAGGGGAGGTGGACGGAGAGGGAGAGAGGGGGAGAGAGAAGAGAGGGGAGGTGGGCGGAGAGACAGAGGGTGAGAGGATAGTGAGAGAAGAGAGGGGAGGGGGACGGAGAGAGAGAAGGGGAGAGGGTAGAGAGAGAAGAGAGGGGGAGAGGGTAAAGAGAGAAGAGAGGGGAGAGGAGGTGGACGGAGAGAGAGAGGGGGAGAGGGTAGGGAGAGAAGAGAGGGGAGGCGGGCGGAGAGAGAAAGGGGGTGAGGATAGGGAGAGAAGAGAGGGGAGGGGGACGGAGAGAGAGAGGGGGAGAGGGTAGGGAGAGAAGAGAGGGGAGGCGGATAGAGAGAGAGAGGGGGAGAGGGTAGGGAGAGGAGTAGGGAGGGGGACGGAGAGAGAGGGAGAGGGGAGGGAGAGAGAGGGGAGGCGGGTGGAGAGGGTAGGGAGAGAAGAGAGGGGAGGGGGACGGAGAGAGAGAGGGGAGATAGTAGGGAGAGAGAGGGGGATGAGGGGACGGAGAAGAGAGGCGGACGGAGAGAGAGAGAGTTCCCTCTCGTGTGGGGGGGGAGAGAGAGAGAGAGAGAGAGAGAGAGGGGAGGGGAGGCGGACGGAGAGAGAGAGGGGGAGATAGTAGGGAGAGAAGAGAGGTGAGGCGGATGGGAGAGAGAGGTTAGGTTAGGGAGAAGAGAGGGAGGGAGGCGGACGGAGAGAGAGAGGGGGAGAGAGTAGAGAGAGAAGAGAGGGGAGGGGAGGCGGATGGAGAGAGAGAGGGGGAGATAGTGGGGAGAGAAGAGAGGTGAGGCGGATGGAGAGAGAGGGGGAGAGAGTAGGGAGAGAGAGGTGAGGCGGATGGGAGGAGAGGGGGAGAGAGTAGGGGAGAGAAGGAGGGGGAGGCGGACGGAGAGAGAGGGGAGAGAGGGTAGGGAGAGAAGAGAGGTGAGGCGGATGGATGGAGAAAAAAAAATAGATAAGTGTGCAAAGCTATACTGAGGGGGAAGTGGGGTTGCAGGCACTGCTTAGTGCTTAGTGTATGTGCGTGTGTGTGTGTGTGTGTGTGTGTGTGTGTGTGTGTGTGTGTGTGTGTGTGTGTGTGTGTGTGTGTGTGTGTGTGTGTGTGTGTGTGTGTGTGTGTGTGTGTGTGTGTGTGTGCAGTGTGTGTGGGTGGTGTGAGAGCGTGTGTGTGTGAGAGCGTGTGTGTGTGTGTGCAGTGTGTGTGGGTGGTGTGCTCTGTTCTCATGGCTGAAGGCTTTACTCCCTGGCTGTGGGCTGAACTGTGTGGTAACAGGTTAGGAGGCTTTAGCTGCTAAAACACAGGGGACCTACTGTACGCTGCCCCCTCAAACACAGTGTTGCGCATGTGTGCGTGTGTGTGTTTGTGTGTGTGTGTGTGTGTGTGCGTGTGTGTGTGTGTTCGAGTCCCCTCTCTGTGCGTGTGAGTCTGTTGGCTAGGTGCTGATAGTCCCCTCTCTGTGTGTGTGAGTCTGTTGGCTAGGTGCTGATGTAGTCCCTCTCTGTGTGTGTGAGTCTGTTGGCTAGGTGCTGATGTAGTCCCTCTCTGTGTGTGTGAGTCTGTTGGCTAGGTGCTGATGTAGTCCCCTCTCTGTGTGTGTGAGTCTGTTGGCTAGGTGCTGATGTAGTCCCCTCTGTGTGTGTGAGTCTGTTGGCTGTGCTGATGTAGTCCCCTCTCTGTGTGTGTGAGTCTGTTGGCTGGTGCTGAGTAGTCCCCTCTCTGTGTGTGTGAGTCTGTTGGCTAGGTGCTGATGTAGTCCCCTCTCTGTGTGTGTGAGTCTGTTGGCTAGGTGCTGATTTAGTCCCCTCTCTGTGTGTGTGAGTCTGTTGGCTAGGTGCTGATGTAGTCCCCTCTCTGTGTGAGTCTGTTGGCTAGGTGCTGACGTAGTCCCCTCTCTGTGTGTGAGAGTCTGTTGGCTAGGTGCTGATGTAGTCTCCTCTCTGTGTGTGTGAGTCTGTTGGCTAGGTGCTGATGTAGTCCCTCTCTGTGTGTGTGAGTCTGTTGGCTAGGTGCTGATGTAGTCCCCTCTCTGTGTGTGTGAGTCTGTTGGCTAGGTGCTGATGTAGTCTGTTGGCCCTCTCTGTGTGTGAGTCTGTTGGCTAGGTGCTGATGTAGTCCCCTCTCTGTGTGTGTGAGTCTGTTGGCTAGGTGCTGATGTAGTCCCCTCTCTGTGTGTGTGAGTCTGTTGGCTAGGTGCTGATGTAGTCCCCTCTCTGTGTGTGTGAGTCTGTTGGCTAGGTGCTGATGTAGTCCCCTCTCTGTGTGTGTGAGTCTGTTGGCTAGGTGCTGATAGTCCCCCTCTGTGTGTGTGAGTCTGTTGGCTAGGTGCTGATGTAGTCCCCTCTCTGTGTGTGTGAGTCTGTTGGCTAGGTGCTGATGTAGTCCCCTCTCTGTGTGTGTGAGTCTGTTGGCTAGGTGCTGATGTAGTCCCCTCTCTGTGTGTGTGAGTCTGTTGGCTAGGTGCTGATGTAGTCCCCTCTGTGTGTGTGTGTGTGTGAGTCTGTTGGCTAGGTGCTGATGTAGTCCCCTCTGTGTGTGTGAGTCTGTTGGCTAGGTGCTGATGTTGTCCCCTCTCTGTGTGTGTGAGTCTGTTGGCTAGGTGCTGATGTAGTCCCCTCTCTGTGTGTGTGAGTCTGTTGGCTAGGTGCTGATGTAGTCCCCTCTCTGTGTGTGTGAGTCTGTTGGCTAGGTGCTGATGTAGTCCCCTCTCTGTGTGTGTGAGTCTGTTGGCTAGGTGCTGATGTAGTCCCCTCTCTGTGTGTGTGAGTCTGTTGGCTAGGTGCTGATGTGTCCCCTCTCTGTGTGTGTGAGTCTGTTGGCTAGGTGCTGACGTAGTCCCCTCTCTGTGTGTGTGAGTCAGTTGGCTAGGTGCTGACGTAGTCCCCTCTCTGTGTGTGTGAGTCTGTTGGCTAGGTGCTGACGTAGTCCCCTCTCTGTGTGTGTGAGTCTGTTGGCTAGGTGCTGATGTAGTCCCTCTCTGTGTGTGTGAGTCTGTTGGCTAGGTGCTGATGTAGTCCCCTCTCTGTGTGTGTGAGTCTGTTGGCTAGGTGCTGATGTAGTCCCCTCTCTGTGTGTGTGAGTCTGTTGGCTAGGTGCTGATGTAGTCCCCTCTGTGTGTGTGAGTCTGTTGGCTAGGTGCTGATGTAGTCCCCTCTCTGTGTGTGTGAGTCTGTTGGCTAGGTGCTGATGTAGTCCCCTCTCTGTGTGTGTGAGTCTGCTTGGCTAGGTGCTGATGTAGTCTGTTGGCTAGGTGCTGATGTGTGTGTGAGTCTGTTGGCTAGGTGCTGATGTAGTCCCCTCTCTGTGTGTGTGAGTCTGTTGGCTAGGTGCTGATGTAGTCCCCTCTCTGTGTGTGTGAGTCTGTTGGCTAGGTGCTGATGTAGTCCCCTCTCTGTTGTGTGTGTGAGTCTGTTGGCTAGGTGCTGATGTAGTCCCCTCTCTGTGTGTGTGAGTCTGTTGGCTAGGTGCTGATGTAGTCCCCTCTCTGTGTGTGTGAGTCTGTTGGCTAGGTGCTGATGTAGTCCCCTCTCTGTGTGTGTGAGTCTGTTGGCTAGGTGCTGATGTAGTCCCCTCTCTGTGTGTGTGAGTCTGTTGGCTAGGTGCTGATGTAGTCCCCTCTCTGTGTGTGTGAGTCTGTTGGCTAGGTGCTGATGTAGTCCCCTCTCTGTGTGTGTGAGTCTGTTGGCTAGGTGCTGATGTTGTCCCCTCTCTGTGTGTGTGAGTCTGTTGGCTAGGTGCTGATGTGAGTCTGTTGGCTAGGTGCCCTCTCTGTGTGTGTGTGAGTCTGTTGGCTAGGTGCTGATGTAGTCCCCTCTGTGTGTGTGAGTCTGTTGGCTAGGTGCTGATGTAGTCCCCTCTCTGTGTGTGAGTCTGTTGGCTAGGTGCTGATGTAGTCCCTCTCTGTGTGTGTGAGTCTGTTGGCTAGGTGCTGATGTAGTCCCCTCTCTGTGTGTGTGAGTCTGTTGGCTAGGTGCTGATGTAGTCCCCTCTCTGTGTGTGTGAGTCTGTTGGCTAGGTGCTGATGTAGTCCCCTCTCTGTGTGTGTGAGTCTGTTGGCTAGGTGCTGATGTAGTCCCCTCTCTGTGTGTGTGAGTCTGTTGGCTAGGTGCTGATGTAGTCCCCTCTCTGTGTGTGTGAGTCTGTTGGCTTGGTGCTGATGTAGTCCCCTCTCTGTGTGTGTGAGTCTGTTGGCTAGGTGCTGATGTAGTCCCCTCTGTGTGTGTGAGTCTGTTGGCTAGGTGCTGATGTAGTCCCCTCTCTGTGTGTGTGAGTCTGTTGGCTAGGTGCTGATGCTAGTCCCCTCTCTGTGTGTGTGAGTCTGTTGGCTAGGTGCTGATGTGAGTCCCCTCTCTGTGTGTGTGAGTCTGTTGACTAGGTGCTGATGTTGTCCCCTCTCTGTGTGAGTCTTTTGACTAGGTGCTGATGTAGTCCCCTCTCTGTGTGTGTGAGTCTGTTGGCTAGGTGCTGATAGTCCCCTCTCTGTGTGTGTGAGTCTGTTGGCTAGGTGCTGATGTAGTCCCCTCTCTGTGTGTGTGAGTCTGTTGGCTAGGTGCTGATGTAGTCCCCTCTCTGTGTGTGTGAGTCTGTTGGCTAGGTGCTGATGTAGTCCCCTCTCTGTGTGTGTGAGTCTGTTGGCTAGGTGCTGATGTAGTCCCCTCTCTGTGTGTGTGAGTCTGTTGGCTAGGTGCTGATGTAGTCCCTCTCTGTGTGTGTGAGTCTGTTGGCTAGGTGCTGATGTAGTCCCTCTCTGTGTGTGTGAGTCTGTTGGCTAGGTGCTGATGTAGTCCCCTCTCTGTGTGTGTGAGTCTGTTGGCTAGGTGCTGATGTAGTCCCCTCTCTGTGTGTGTGAGTCTGTTGGCTGGTGCTGATGTAGTCCCCTCTCTGTGTGTGTGAGTCTGTTGGCTAGGTGCTGATGTAGTCCCCTCTCTGTGTGTGTGAGTCTGTTGGCTAGGTGCTGATGTAGTCCCCTCTCTGTGTGTGTGAGTCTGTTGGCTAGGTGCTGATGTTGTCCCCTCTCTGTGTGTGTGAGTCTGTTGGCTAGGTGCTGATGTAGTCCCCTCTCTGTGTGTGTGAGTCTGTTGGCTAGGTGCTGATGTAGTCCCCTCTCTGTGTGTGTGAGTCTGTTCGCTAGGTGCTGATGTTGTCCCCTCTCTGTGTGTGAGTCTGTTGGCTAGGTGCTGATGTAGTCCCCTCTCTGTGTGTGAAGCTTGGAGCTGACGTAGTCCCTCTCTGTGTGTGTGAGTCTGTTTCTCACTTGTTGTCTCCTGAGTCTCATGGCTATGTGCTGATGTAGTCCCTCTCTGTGTGTGTGAGTCTGTTAGCTTGGTGCTGAAGTCCCACTCTGTTTGAGTCTGTTACTAGGTGCAGTCCCCTCTCTGTGTGAGTTGTTTAGTCACTTGCTAGGTGCTGATGTAGTACCATCTCTCTGTGTGAGTCTGTTGGAGGTGCTGATAGTTTCTCTCTCTGTTTGTGAGTCTGTGCTTGGTACTGATGTAGTTTGATTGGTCTGTTGCTAGTGCTGATGTAGTCCCCTCTCTGTGTGTGTGAGTCTGTTGGCTAGGTGCTGATGGCTGTGTGTGTGAGTCTGTTGGCTAGGTGCTGATGTAGTCCCCTCTCTGTGTGTGTGAGTCTGTTGGCTAGGTGCTGATGTAGTCCCCTCTCTGTGTGTGTCTGTTGGAGGTGCTGATGTTGTCCCCTCTCTGTGTGTGTGAGTCTGTTGGCTAGGTGCTGATGTAGCCCCTCTGTGTGTGTGAGTCTGTTGGCTAGGTGCTGATAGTCCCCTCTCTGTGTGAGTCTGTTGGCTAGGTGCTGATGTGCCCCTCTCTGTGTTGTGTGAGTCTGTTGGCTGGTGCTGATGTAGTCCCCTCTCTGTGTGTGTGAGTCTGTTGTCTAGGTGCTGATGTAGTCCCCTCTCTGTGTGTGTGAGTCTGTTGACTAGGTGCTGATGTTGTCCCCTCTCTGTGTGAGTCTTTTGACTAGGTGCTGATGTAGTCCCCTCTCTGTGTGTGTGAGTCTGTTGGCTAGGTAAATGTGTGTGTGAGTCTGCTGCTAGGTTCTGATGTTGTCCCCCCTGTTTTGACATGTTGCTAGGTGCTGATGTAGTCCCCTCTCTGTGTGTGTGAGTCTGTTGGCTAGGTGCTGATGTAGTCCCCATCTCTGTGTGTGTGAGTCTGTTGGCTAGGTGCTGATGTAGTCCCCCTCTGTGTGTTTGAGTCTGTTGGCCGCCCAGTCCCCTCTCTGTGTGTGTGAGTCTGTTGGCTAGGTGCTGGTAGTCCCCTCTCTGTGTGTGTGAGTCTTTCCTCATGTAGTCCCCCTCAGTCTGTTGGCTGCTGCTGACGTAGTTATCCTGTGTGTTGAGTCTGTTGGCTAGTTGCTGACGTAGCCCTTTCTGTGTGTGTGAGTCTGTTGGCTAGGTGCCCCCATCCTCTCTGTGTGTTGAGTCTGTTGGCTAGGTACTGGTAGTTCCCTCTCTGTGTGAGTCTGTTGGCTAGGTGCTGATGTAGTCCCCCATCTCTGTGTGTGAGTCTTTACCTGTTCTGATGGTCCCCTCTCTGTGGTTGAGTCTGTTTGCTAGGTGCTGATAGCCCCCATCTCTGCTCTGATTTGTCTGTTCAGGTGGGTTCAGTGTGTCTGTTGGCTAGGTGCTGATGCCCCCATCTCTGTGTGTGTTAGTCTGTTCAGGTGGGTTAGGCCCTTTCTGTTCAGGTGCTGATGTAGTCTCTGCTCTGATTTAGTCTGTTGGCTAGGTGCTGGTAGTCCCCTCTCTGTGTGTGTGAGTCTGTTGGCTAGGCCCTTTCCTCATAGCCCCCATCTCTGTGTGTGAGTCTGTTGGCTGTTGCTGATGGTTCCCTCTCTGGTGTGTGAGTCTGTTGGCTAGGTGCTGATGCCCCCATCTCTGTGTGTGTGAGTCTGTTGGCTAGGTGCTGATGGTCCCTCTCTGTGTGTGTGAGTCTGTTGGCTAGGTGCTGATGTCCCCCTCTGTGTGTGTGAGTCTGCTTTGCTGATGTTCTCTGTGTGGTTCTGTTGGCTAGGTGCTGATAGTCCCCCTCTGTGTGTGTGAGTCTGTTTGCTTGGTGCTGATGTTCCCTGTTCTGTGTGTGTGAGTCTGTTGGCAGGGTGCTGATAGCCCCCATCTCTGTGTGTGTGAGTCTGTTGGCAGGTGCTGATAGTCCCTCTCTGTGTGTGTGAGTCTGTTGGCTTTGCTCATGCCCCCTCTCTGTGTGATTTAGGTGCTGTTAGGTGTGTTCAGGCCCTTTCTAAGTCATGCCCTCCATCTCTGCTCTAGGTGATTTACCTGTTCAGGTGGGTTCAGGCCCTTTCCTCATGTGAACACCCAAAGTGAGTTGTTTACCTTGCTCAGGTGCTGTTCAGGCCTCTGAGGGATTCTCAGCCCTCTGTTAATCTCAGTGTTGTAATGTTTTTACCTGTTGAGAGGGGCAGGTGGGTTGAGAGGGGCTTTTGTTGTCAGGGGCCCCCATCTCTGCTCTGATTTACCTGTTCAGGTGGTTGTTCAGGGGCTGTGTGTTGTCCTCAGGGGGCCAGCCCCCATGGTTCTGAGAGGGGCTCTGATTGTGAGAGGGGCTGTTCAGGTGGGTTCAGGCTGTGTGTTTCCTCAGGGGCCCCCATCTCTGCTCTGATTTAGGGGCTGTTCAGGTGGGTTCAGAGGGCTTTGTCATGCCCCCATCTCTGCTCTGATTTACCTGTTCAGGTGGGTTCAGGCCCTTTCCTCATGCCCCCATCTCTGCTCTGATTTACCTGTTCAGGTGGGTTCAGGCCCTTTCCTCATGGTTCCCCCATCTCTGCTCTGATTTACCTGTTCAGGTGGGTTCAGGCCCTTTCCTCATGCCCCCATCTCTGCTCTGATTTACCTGTTCAGGTGGGTTCAGGCCCTTTCCTCATGCCCCCATCTCTGCTCTGATTTACCTGTTCAGGTGGGTTCAGGCCCTTTCCTCATGCCCCCATCTCTGCTCTGATTTACCTGTTCAGGTGGGTTCAGGCCCTTTCCTCATGCCCCCATCTCTGCTCTGATTTACCTGTTCAGGTGGGTTCAGGCCCTTTCCTCATGCCCCCATCTCTGCTCTGATTTACCTGTTCAGGTGGGTTCAGGCCCTTTCCTCATGCCCCCATCTCTGCTCTGATTTACCTGTTCAGGTGGGTTCAGGCCCTTTCCTCATGCCCCCATCTCTGCTCTGATTTACCTGTTCAGGTGGGTTCAGGCCCTTTCCTCATGCCCCCATCTCTGCTCTGATTTACCTGTTCAGGTGGGTTCAGGCCCTTTCCTCATGCCCCCATCTCTGCTCTGATTTACCTGTTCAGGTGGGTTCAGGCCCTTTCCTCATGCCCCCATCTCTGCTCTGATTTACCTGTTCAGGTGGGTTCAGGCCCTTTCCTCATGCCCCCATCTCTGCTCTGATTTACCTGTTCAGGTGGGTTCAGGCCCTTTCCTCATGCCCCCATCTCTGCTCTGATTTACCTGTTCAGGTGGGTTCAGGCCCTTTCCTCATGCCCCCATCTCTGCTCTGATTTACCTGTTCAGGTGGGTTCAGGCCCTTTCCTCATGCCCCCATCTCTGCTCTGATTTACCTGTTCAGGTGGGTTCAGGCCCTTTCCTCACGCCCCCATCTCTGCTCTGATTTACTTGTTCAGGTGGGTTCAGGCCCTTTCCTCATGCCCCCATCTCTGCTCTGATTTACCTGTTCAGGTGGGTTCAGGCCCTTTCCTCATGCCCCCATCTCTGCTCTGATTTACCTGTTCAGGTGGGTTCAGGCCCTTTCCTCATGCCCCCATCTCTGCTCTGATTTACCTGTTCAGGTGGGTTCAGGCCCTTTCCTCATGCCCCCATCTCTGCTCTGATTTACCTGTTCAGGTGGGTTCAGGCCCTTTCCTCATGCCCCCATCTCTGCTCTGATTTACCTGTTCAGGTGGGTTCAGGCCCTTTCCTCATGCCCCCATCTCTGCTCTGATTTACTTGTTCAGGTGGGTTCAGGCCCTTTCCTCATGCCCCCATCTCTGCTCTGATTTACCTGTTCAGGTGGGTTCAGGCCCTTTCCTCATGCCCCCATCTCTGCTCTGATTTACCTGTTCAGGTGGGTTCAGGCCCTTTCCTCATGCCCCCATCTCTGCTCTGATTTACCTGTTCAGGTGGGTTCAGGCCCTTTCCTCATGCCCCCATCTCTGCTCTGATTTACCTGTTTAGGTGGTCAGATGCACTTTAATATTTGTGTCTCTCTGTGTGTGTAGACCAGGTGGACGACAATGCACATGATGTGGATGTGTGCAGGTGTGTCTGTGTGAATTTTCACCAATCATAACTTGAACCATAATGAAGTCCGAGAAGTCAGTGTTTTAGGTAAGGTGTAAATAGTGTCAAAATGAAGAGCACCCCTGACACACACACACACACACCCTCTAGTTCTGGATCCCTGCAAGACATGAAGAGCACCCCTGACACACACACACACCCTCTAGTTCTGGATCCCTGCAAGACATGAAGAGCACCCCTGACACACACGCCCTCTAGTTCTGGATCCCTGCAAGACATGAAGAGCACCCCTGACACACACACCCTCTAGTTCTGGATCCCTGCAAGACATGAAGAGCACCCCTGACACACACACACACACCCTCTAGTTCTGGATCCCTGCAAGAAATGAAGAGCACCCCTGACACACACACTCACCCTCTAGTTCTGGAACCCTGCAAGACATGAAGAGCACCCCTGACACACACGCACACACCCTCTAGTTCTGGATCCCTGCAAGACATGAAGAGCACCCCTGGCACACACACACACACCCTCTAGTTCTGGATCCCTGCAAGACATGAAGAGCACCCCTGGCACACACACACACACCCTCTAGTTCTGGATCCCTTCAAGAAATGAAGAGCCAGATATTAGTGGACAAGATACTCAGAGACAACAGAGCAAAATCATCCAATCAACTTCCTCTATTTCCCCCCAAGATACTCAGAGACAACAGAGCAAAATCATCCAATCAGCTTCCTCTATTTCCCCCCAAGATACTCAGAGACAACAGAGCAAAATCATCCAATCAGCTTCCTCTATTTCCCCCCAAGATACTCAGAGACAACAGAGCAAAATCATCCAATCAGCTTCCTCTATTTCCCCCCAAGATACTCAGAGACAACAGAGCAAAATCATCCAATCAGCTTCCTCTATTTCCCCCCAAGATACTCAGAGACAACAGAGCAAAATCATCCAATCAGCTTCCTCTATTTCCCCCCAAGATACTCAGAGACAACAGAGCAAAATCATCCAATCAGCTTCCTCTATTTCCCCCCAAGATACTCAGAGACAACAGAGCAAAATCATCCAATCAGCTTCCTCTATATCCCCCCAAGCTGGGGATGAGTGCTTTAGACTGGGCATCTGCTTTCAAGTAATATGTACATTGTTCCTTAATTAGTTTAGAATATTTTGTATCAAATAATTTGTAACAAATTCAGTTACAGACGAGGCAGTACACTGTGGTATTTAGACATGCCAACGGTAGGCTTATCAATAGATACGCCCCTTGTCTGGTAGTACCGTGTACCCCGATATGACTGAACATGTGGATGCCTCACTACTGACCAACATCCAGGTCACAGGGCATATAGAATAACTATTATTTTAAGGATAACATTTCTTTGGTAAATGTATATACAGTACTATACAGTGGCAACACATGAATGTGTATTGTATGTATTTTCTACGTTGGTACAGTCACTGCAATGTGTCATTTTGTTGCCTGTTGTAATTCAGCCTGTCGAGAGCAGTAAGTGAGCCTGATGATGAGGAACTGGGGGTCTGTAGGCAAATGCGTCCCTAGAAACCATCAGTTAGCACTTAGGGTCTGGGAGGAGAGGTATTTCCATATCAAAGCTCAGGTATGAGAGAGAGAGAGAAACATAGATAGATAGATAGATAGATAGATAGATAGATAGATAGATAGATAGATAGATAGGGGGAGAAAGAGAGAGAGAGAGAGAGAGAGGGAGAAAGAGAGAGAGAGAGAGAGAGGGGGAGAGAGGGAGAGAGAGAGAGAGAGAGGGAGAGAGAGAGAGAGAGGGAGAGGGAGAGAGAGAGAGAGGGAGAGAGACAGACAGAGAAAGAGAGAGATAGATGGAGAGAGAGGGAGAGAGAGAGAGAGAGAGAGAGAGAGAGAGAGAGAGAGGGAGAGAGGGAGAGAGGGAGAGACAGAGAAAGAGAGAGATAGATGGAGAGAGAGAGAGAGACAGACAGAGAAAGAGAGAGATAGATGGAGAGAGAGTGAGAGAGATAGATGGGAGAGAGAGAGAGACAGACAGAGAAAGAGAGAGATAGATGGAGAGAGAGAGAGAGAGATAGATGGAGAGAGAGAGAGAGATAGATGGAGAGAGAGAGAGAGAGAGAGGGAGAGACAGAGACAGAGAGGTCTACTCCACAAGTGTTCATCCCATCCTTATTCTGTCTGTTTTTTTCTGTTTAGGCCCAGTTTAGGCCCAGTTTAGGCCCAGTTTAGGCCCAGTTTAGGCCCAGTTTGGTCTGTCTGTGTTGGTGCTGTCTGTCTCAATCTAAACTCATCCATAGAAAAACACACAAAGGGAGGATGGAGTCTAACAAAACTAACATCTCTCCTCTCTCCTTTTGCAATACCACACAAACCTTGGCCTCAACACCTCCTATTCCACAATACCATCCACACAGTATCTGGCTAGAGAAGAATACAGCCAGAATTATTTCTCTAATACATTACAGGCCTACGCTCTGCTTCTTTGTCAAATAGCCTTGAAGAAGGCTGCTATGAGAGAAACTTCATTTTATCTAGCTGGAACACACGTCGGCAAACAGTGAGATCATCCATTCATTTTGTATCGTTACTTTCTGTTCCACCACCTGTGCCACATTCCCAATTCCACTCCCTTTATCACAAATCCTACTTTTCACTATCCTCTAGCCGAACTTCTCCAGATTGTCAACGCTAGTTGAGTCCCTGACCCTCGGCGTGTACTTGATGAAGCGTAGAGCAGTGTGGCGTGCCTCTCTTTTGTTATGTTTGGTTTCACAGTGTCCTGCGTGAGGAGGCCATGGAGAGGTGTGTTCAGCAGCAGAGGGTTCAGGGGAAAGTGCTAAAGTGCTGTTAACAAGGCCTGTTTAACATTCTCTGCCTGCTGCTCAACAGGCCACATTCCACTCAGCACCATTATCATAGCGTAGACAGAGACACGTTTTAATTGGCCTGATGTGAATTATGATCAACTTGGATTTGTTAATTAGTGGTGCATTTAAAAGTGCCATCAGGCTATGAAATATTCATGGATGGATAGATGGCGGGAGGTATTAGTGAAATATTAGTTAGATGGACACGCTACTCAGTGGGAAGCAGACTGAAACAACATTGGTGTATTAGGTGTTCAGTGACAAGCTGTTGGCGGGTGGGTAACCAAACACCTCTCCACCTCCTCTCTGCACCTCCTCCTCTTCCACCTCACCCTCTCCACCTCCTCTCTGCACCTCCTCCTCTTCCACCTCACCCTCTCCACCTCCTCTCTCCACCTCCTCTCTGCACCTCCTCTCTCCAACTCCTCCTCTTCCACCTCACCCTCTCCACCTCCTCTCTCCACCTCCTCTCTGCACCTCCTCCTCTTCCACCTCACCCTCTCCACCTCCTCTCTGCACCTCCTCCTCTTCCACCTCACCCTCTCCACCTCCTCTCTGCACCTCCTCCTCTTCCACCTCCTCTCTCCACCTCCTCTCTGCACCTCCTCCTCTTCCACCTCACCCTCTCCACCTCCTCTCTGCACCTCCTCCTCTTCAGTTTCTCCTCCTCAATTCCTCCATCCCTCCCCCTATCTCTTCCCCTCTTCTCTTCTCCTCAATTCCTCCATCCCTCCCCCTATCTCTTCACCTCTCCTCTTCTCAATTCCTCCATCCCTCCCCCTATCTCTTCCCTCTTCTCTTCTCCTCAATTCCTCCATCCCTCCCCCTATCTCTTCCCCTCTCCTCTTCTCCTCCACCTCCTCCATTACTGTAAGTGGGCCAGGTGCCTCCTGTGGCTTCCCCTACTCCGTTTTTCATTTTTACCCTTCCCTCGCTCCCTTTCCGATTTCTAGCGCCATTAAAGAGAGCACTATCCTCCCCTCTCAGTCCAGTCCGTCAGACACAGTCATTCAACCCTTCTGTCAAAAAGCCAAACTTCTCCCTCACCTGCCTTGAGACATGGCATTTTAGACAAGATGGAAACAAATCTGAAAGAAATACATTTCTTTCTTTTCTAAACATGCCTCATCTACCCCCCCCCCCCCCCATCTCTCATTTGGGGACGGATCCAGGTGCCGCACACCTGTAGCAGAAGTGAGTAGTGTCCATATCCCCTTTCTAGTGGTGACCCCTGGTCTTCTGCTCAGTAGCACAAGTGTTTGTTAGGAGGGTTTTGTTCTACTGGAGGTGTATGAATGAAGTGTTTGTTTTAGGGTTTTGTTCTACTGGAGCTGTATGAATGAAGTGTTTGTTAGGAGGGTTTTGTTCTACTGGAGCTGTATGAATGAAGTGTTTGTTAGGAGGGTTTTGTTCTGCTGGAGCTGTATGAATGAAGTGTTTGTGAGGAGGGTTTTGTTCTACGTTCTACTGGAGCTGTATGAACGAAGTGTTTGTTAGGAGGGTTTTGTTCTACTGGAGCTGTATGAATGAAGTGTTTGTTAGGAGGGTTTTGTTCTACTGGAGCTGTATGAATGAAGTGATTGTTTTAGGGTTTTGTTCTACTGGAGCTGTATGAATGAAGTGTTTGTTAGGAGGGTTTTGTTCTACTGGAGCTGTATGAATGAAGTGTTTGTTAGGAGGGTTTTGTTCTACTGGAGCTGTATGAATGAAGTGTTTGTTAGGGGGGTTTTGTTCTACTGGAGCTGTATGAATGAAGTGTTTGTTAGGAGGGTTTTGTTCTACTGGAGCTGTATGAATGAAGTGTTTGTTAGGAGGGTTTTGTTCTGCTGGAGCTGTATGAATGAAGTGTTTGTTAGGAGGGTTTTGTTCTACTGGAACTGTATGAATGAAGTGTTTGTTAGGAGGGTTTTGTTCTACTGGAGCTGTATGAATGAAGTGATTGTTTTAGGGTTTTGTTCTACTGGAGCTGTATGAATGAAGTGTTTGTTTTAGGGTTTTGTTCTACTGGAGCTGTATGAATGAAGTGTTTGTTAGGAGGGTTTTGTTCTACTGGAGCTGTATGAATGAAGTGTTTGTTATAAGGGTTTCGTTCTACTGGAGCTGTATGAATGAAGTGTTTGTTTTAGGGTTTTGTTCTACTGGAGCTGTATGAATGAAGTGTTTGTTAGGAGGGTTTTGTTCTACTGGAGCTGTATGAATGAAGTGTTTGTTAGGAGGGTTTTGTTCTACTGGAGCTGTATGAATGAAGTGTTTGTTTTAGGGTTTTGTTCTACTGGAGCTGTATGAATGAAGTGTTTGTTAGGAGGGTTTTGTTCTACTGGAGCTGTATGAATGAAGTGTTTGTTAGGAGGGTTTTGTTCTACTGGAGCTGTATGAATGAAGTGTTTGTTAGGAGGGTTTTGTTCTACTGGAGCTGTATGAATGAAGTGTTTGTTATAAGGGTTTTGTTCTACTGGAGCTGTATGAATGAAGTGTTTGTTAGGAGGGTTTTGTTCTACTGGAGCTGTATGAATGAAGTGTTTGTTTTAGGGTTTTGTTCTACTGGAGCTGTATGAATGAAGGGTTTGTTTTAGGGTTTTGTTCTACTGGAGCTGTATGAATGAAGGGTTTGTTAGGAGGGTTTTGTTCTACTGGAGCTGTATGAATGAAGTGTTTGTTTTAGGGTTTTGTTCTACTGGAGCTGTATGAATGAAGTGTTTGTTTTAGGGTTTTGTTCTACTGGAGCTGTATGAATGAAGGGTTTGTTAGGAGGGTTTTGTTCTATTGGAGCTGTATGAATTAAGTGTTTGTTAGGAGGGTTTTGTTCTATTGGAGCTGTATGAATGAAGTGTTTGTTTTAGGGTTTTGTTCTGCTGGAGCTGTATGAATGAAGTGTTTGTTAGGAGGGTTTTGTTCTGCTGGAGCTGTATGAATGAAGTGTTTGTTAGGAGGGTTTTGTTCTACTGGAGCTGTATGAATGAAGTGATTGTTAGGGGGGTTTTGTTCTACTGGAGCTGTATGAATGAAGTGTTTTTTTGGGGGGTTTTGTTCTACTGGAGCTGTATGAATGAAGTGTTTGTTAGGAGGGTTTTGTTCTACTGGAGCTGTATGAATGAAGTGTTTGTTAGGAGGGTTTTGTTCTACTGGAGCTGTATGAATGAAGTGTTTGTTAGGAGGGTTTTGTTCTACTGGAGCTGTATGAATGAAGTGTTTGTTAGGAGGGTTTTGTTCTACTGGAGCTGTATGAATGAAGTGTTTGTTATAAGGGTTTTGTTCTACTGGAGCTGTATGAATGAAGTGTTTGTTAGGAGGGTTTTGTTCTACTGGAGCTGTATGAATGAAGTGTTTGTTTTAGGGTTTTGTTCTACTGGAGCTGTATGAATGAAGGGTTTGTTTTAGGGTTTTGTTCTACTGGAGCTGTATGAATGAAGGGTTTGTTAGGAGGGTTTTGTTCTACTGGAGCTGTATGAATGAAGTGTTTGTTTTAGGGTTTTGTTCTACTGGAGCTGTATGAATGAAGTGTTTGTTTTAGGGTTTTGTTCTACTGGAGCTGTATGAATGAAGGGTTTGTTAGGAGGGTTTTGTTCTATTGGAGCTGTATGAATTAAGTGTTTGTTAGGAGGGTTTTGTTCTATTGGAGCTGTATGAATGAAGTGTTTGTTTTAGGGTTTTGTTCTGCTGGAGCTGTATGAATGAAGTGTTTGTTAGGAGGGTTTTGTTCTGCTGGAGCTGTATGAATGAAGTGTTTGTTAGGAGGGTTTTGTTCTGCTGGAGCTGTATGAATGAAGTGATTGTTAGGGGGTTTTGTTCTACTGGAGCTGTATGAATGAAGTGTTTTTTTGGGGGGTTTTGTTCTACTGGAGCTGTATGAATGAAGTGTTTGTTAGGAGGGTTTTGTTCTACTGGAGCTGTATGAATGAAGTGTTTGTTAGGAGGGTTTTGTTCTACTGGAGCTGTATGAATGACGTGTTTGTTAGGAGGGTTTTGTTCTACTGGAGCTGTATGAATGAAGTGTTTGTTAGGAGGGTTTTGTTCTACTGGAGCTGTATGAATGAAGTGTTTGTTAGGAGGGTTTTGTTCTGCTGGAGCTGTATGAATGAAGTGTTTGTTAGGAGGGTTTTGTTCTACTGGAGCTGTATGAATGAAGTGTTTGTTAGGGGGGTTTTGTTCTACTGGAGCTGTATGAATGAAGTGTTTGTTAGGAGGGTTTTGTTCTACTGGAGCTGTATGAATGAAGTGTTTGTTAGGAGGGTTTTGTTCTACTGGAGCTGTATGAATGAAGTGTTTGTTAAGAGGGTTTTGTTCTACTGGAGCTGTATGAATGAAGTGTTTGTTTTAGGGTTTTGTTCTACTGGAGCTGTATGAATGAAGGGTTTGTTTTAGGGTTTTGTTCTACTGGAGCTGTATGAATGAATTGTTTGTTTTAGGGTTTTGTTCTACTGGAGCTGTATGAATGAAGTGTTTGTTAGGAGGGTTTTGTTCTACTGGAGCTGTATGAATGAAGTGTTTGTTAGGAGGGTTTTGTTCTACTGCAGCTGTATGAATGAAGTGTTTGTTATAAGGGTTTCGTTCTACTGGAGCTGTATGAATGAAGTGTTTGTGAGGAGGGTTTTGCTCTACTGGAGCTGTGTGAATGAAGTGTTTGTTTTAGGGTTTTGTTCTACTGGAGCTGTATGAATGAAGGGTTTGTTTTAGGGTTTTGTTCTACTGGAGCTGTATGAATGAAGTGTTTGTTATAAGGGTTTCGTTCTACTGGAGCTGTATGAATGAAGTGTTTGTGAGGAGGGTTTTGTTCTGCTGGAGCTGTATGAATTAAGTGTTTGTTAGGAGGGTTTTGTTCTACTGCAACTGTATGAATGAAGTGTTTGTTTTAGGGTTTTGTTCTACTGGAGCTGTATGAATGAAGGGTTTGTTTTAGGGTTTTGTTCTACTGGAGCTGTATGAATGAAGTGTTTGTTAGGAGGGTTTTGTTCTACTGGAGCTGTATGAATGAAGTGTTTGTTTTAGGGTTTTGTTCTACTGGAGCTGTATGAATGAAGTGATTGTTAGGGGGGTTTTGTTCTACTGGAGCTGTATGAATGAAGTGTTTGTTAGGAGGGTTTTGTTCTACTGGAGCTGTATGAATGAAGTGTTTGTTAGGAGGGTTTTGTTTTACTGGAGCTGTATGAATGAAGGGTTTGTTTTAGGGTTTTGTTCTACTGGAGCTGTATGAATGAAGGGTTTGTTTTAGGGTTTTGTTCTACTGGAGCTGTATGAATGAAGTGATTTAGTGATATTCACTCAGTTCTATTCTCCTCCATATATCCTGTTTTCCCATCTTTTGTTATCGTTCTGCCTCCTACTTCACTTCTCTTGTTGTTCTGTTTTTTTCTTTCTCTTTCACCCCTTCTCCCATCCCCCGATCCCCTCAACCTCAGCCTCTGTGCATGGTGGTGTTGGGGGTGTGGTGTCGCTGGGTTGTGGGCTGGCTGCCTCGCTGGGTGGTGTGTTGGACAGACGCCTGATCCTACTGCAACTGCATCACAATGTGGGAATGTAGGACTTTGAAAGTTTTTAAGGTTTCCCAGGTGGATGTTGTCCTTAGCAACGGGCAGCTCATGACCACAGGATCTGTGTTGTCCTTAGCGACGGGCAGCTCATCACCACAGGATCTGTGTTGTCCTTAGCGACGGGCAGGTCATGACCACAGGATCTGTGTTGTCCTTAGCGACGGGCAGCTCATGACCACAGGATCTGCGTTGTCCTTAGCGACGGGCAGCTCATGACCACAGGATCTGCGTTGTCCTTAGCAACGGGCAGCTCATGACCACAGGATCTGTGTTGTCCTTAGCAACGGGCAGCTCATGACCACAGGATCTGCACACTTGGTCTTTTGTCTTAGTGAATGGCACATCTGAACGCAACTCTCTCTCTTTATTACTCTCCTTCTCTCTCTCTCTCTCTGGTTCTACCTGGAACCCAAAGGGGTTCTTCAAAGGGTTATCCTATGGGAATACCCGAAGAGCCCTTTTTGGTTCTAGATAGCACCTTGTTTTTAAAGAGTTGTAAGTATAGCTCTGCTGTTCTTTCCATCACTCTGTACGGACATTGGTTCCAAAAGGCTGTTAGCACCCGTTCACGTCAGTCAGTGCGTAACAATCAGACGTCAAAGTGTTGAGTAACACGCTGAGAGGAACGATGGAAAGAGAGGAGAGAAGAGGAAAAGGAGAGGTGACAGGAGAGGAGAGACAGGTGACGTGGTTGTCTGTTAGATGCTCATCAATCACACTGGACATGCTGTGGCCCCTGGCCACAAAAGCCCCTGGGCCGTCTGAAACAAAAACATACATATTCTAATATTTTTAGACTCTCAAATGTATTCAAAAAAAGAGCAAAACTTTCTTGAACTATT
The DNA here is from genome assembly GCF_036934945.1 of Oncorhynchus masou masou. Classification (NCBI taxonomy): domain Eukaryota; kingdom Metazoa; phylum Chordata; class Actinopteri; order Salmoniformes; family Salmonidae; genus Oncorhynchus; species Oncorhynchus masou. The sequence goes on along the minus strand of NC_088228.1, from coordinate 44,041,115 downwards.
CTCTTTTTAGGTTACAATAACACACAATGTTGAAGATATGTAATCTTGGTGCTTCGTAGAATTGGATGAATTTGATGACGATGAAAGGATTTGAAAGGATTTGAAAGGATTAATGCACAATTACCATTGCATATTATGTTAATTGTTGCAATGTAATGTAACACATGATGAAGTAATATATGTGTGAATTATACTCTATGCTTCAAGCCATAGAGTTCCATAGAAAAACTCTGGAGTCTCAATGTGTTCTCGTCGAGCAGTAAACTCTAGCTTGCACTGAGATTCTTCTGAATAAGAAACCAATTGAAGATGGCAATCGATCGCCGTGATAACACTGTGTAAAGTGTCTCAACAATTAAGCTCTCGCTCCCTCACTTTCTCTCTCACTCTCCCCCTCCTTACCCCTCTCCCCCTGTCTCTCTCTCATTCTCCTTCTTTCTATCTCTCTTGTTGTCATTGTCTCCCCCTCCTTACCCCTCTCTCCCCCTGTCTCTCTCTCATTCTCCTTCTTTCCATCTCTTGTTGTCATTGTCTCTCCCTCCTTACCCCTCTTCCCTGTCTCTCTCTCATTCTCCTTTTTTCTATCTCTCTTGTTGTCATTGTCTCTCCCTCCTTACCCCTCTCTCCCCTGTCTCTCTCTCATTCTCCTTCTTTCCATCTCTTGTGGTCATTGTCTCTCCCTCCTTACCCCTCTTCCCTGTCTCTCTCTCATTCTCCTTTTTTCTATCTCTCTTCTTGTCATTGTCTCTCCCTCCCTACCCCTCTCTCCCCTGTCTCTCTCTCATTCTCCTTCTTTCTATCTCTCTTGTTGTCATTGTCTCTCCCTCCTTACCCCTCTCTCCCCTGTCTCTCTCTCATTCTCCTTCTTTCCATCTCTTGTGGTCATTGTCTCTCCCTCCTTACCCCTCTTCCCTGTCTCTCTCTCATTCTCCTTTTTTCTATCTCTCTTCTTGTCATTGTCTCTCCCTCCTTACCCCCTCTCTCCCCCTGTCTCTCTCTCATTCTCCTTCTTTCTATCTCTCTTGTTGTCATTGTCTCTCCCTCCTTACCCCTCTCTCCCCCTGTCTCTCTCTCATTCTCCTTCTTTCCATCTCTTGTGGTCATTGTCTCTCCCTCCTTACCCCTCTTCCCTGTCTCTCTCTCATTCTCCTTTTTTCTATCTCTCTTCTTGTCATTGTCTCTCCCTCCCTACCCCTCTCTCCCCCTGTCTCTCTCTCATTCTCCTTCTTTCTATCTCTCTTGTTGTCATTGTCTCTCCCTCCTTAACCCTCTCTCCCCCTGTCTCTCTCTCATTCTCCTTCTTTCCATCTCTTGTGGTCATTGTCTCTCCCTCCTTACCCCTCTCTCCCTGTCTCTCTCTCATTCTCCTTTTTTCTATCTCTCTTCTTGTCATTGTCTCTCCCTCCTTACCCCTCTCTCCCCCTGTCTCTCTCTCATTCTCCTTCTTTCTATCTCTCTTGTTGTCATTGTCTCTCCCTCCTTACCCCTCTCTCCCCCTGTCTCTCTCTCATTCTCCTTCTTTCCATCTCTTGTTATCATTGTCTCTCCCTCCTTACCCCTCTCTCCCCCTGTCTCTCCCTCAATCTCCTTCTTTCTATCTCTCTTGTGGTCATTGTCTCTCCCTCCTTACCCCTCTCTCCCCTCTCTCTCTCCTTCTTTCCATCTCTCTTGTTGTCATTGTCTCTCCCTCCTTACCCCTCTCTCCCCCTGTCTCTCTCTCATTCTCCTTCTTTCCATCTCTTGTGGTCATTGTCTCTCCCCTCCTTACCCCTCTTCCCCCTGTCTCTCTCAATCTCCTTTCTATCTCTCTTGTTGTCATTGTCTCCCCTTCCTTACCCCTCTCCCCTGTCTCTCTCTCATTCTCCTTCTTTCCATCTCTTGTTGTCATTGTCTCTCCCTCCTTACCCCTCTCTCCCTGTCTCTCTCTCATTCTCCTTCTTTCCATCTCTTGTTGTCATTGTCTCCCCCTCCTTACCCCTCTCCCCTGTCTCTCTCTCATTCTCCTTCTTTCCATCTCTTGTTGTCATTGTCTCCCCCTCCTTACCCCTCTCTCCCCCTGTCTCTCCCTCAATCTCCTTCTTTCTATATCTCTTGTTGTCATTGTCTCTCCCTCCTTACCCCTCTCTCCCCCTGTCTCTCTCTCATTCTCCTTCTTTCTATCTCTCTTGTTGTCATTGTCTCTCCCTCCTTACCCCTCTCTCCCCCTGTCTCTCCCTCAATCTCCTTCTTTCTATCTCTCTTGTGGTCATTGTCTCTCCCTCCTTACCCCTCTCTCCCCCTGTCTCTCTCTTTCATCTCTCTTCTGGTCATCTCCTTCTTTCTTTCCATCTCTCTTGTTGTCATTGTCTCTCCCTCCTTACCCCTCTCTCCCCCTGTCTCTCTCTCATTCTCCTTCTTTCCATCTCTTGTGGTCATTGTCTCCCCCTCCTTACCCCTCTTCCCTGTCTCTCTCTCATTCTCCTTTTTTCTATCTCTCTTGTTGTCATTGTCTCTCCCTCCTTACCCCTCTCTCCCCCTGTCTCTCTCTCATTCTCCTTCTTTCCATCTCTTGTGGTCATTGTCTCTCCCTCCTTACCCCTCTTCCCTGTCTCTCTCAATCTCCTTTCTATCTCTCTTGTTGTCATTGTCTCCCCCTCCTTACCCCTCTCCCCTGTCTCTCTCTCATTCTCCTTCTTTCCATCTCTTGTGGTCATTGTCTCTCCCTCCCTACCCCTCTTCCCTGTCTCTCTCTCATTCTCCTTCTTTCTATCTCTCTTGTTGTCATTGTCTCTCCCTCCTTACCCCTCTCTCCCCCTGTCTCTCTCTCATTCTCCTTCTTTCCATCTCTTGTTATCATTGTCTGTCCCTCCAGACCCCTCTCTCCCCCTGTCTCTCCCTCAATCTCCTTCTTTCTATCTCTCTTGTGGTCATTGTCTCTCCCTCCTTACCCCTCTCTCCCCTCTCTCTCTCTCTCTCTCCTTCTTTCCATCTCTCTTGTGGTCATTGTCTCTCCCTCCTTACCCCTCTTCCCTGTCTCTCTCTCATTCTCCTTTTTTCTATCTCTCTTCTTGTCATTGTCTCTCCCTCCCTACCCCTCTCTCCCCCTGTCTCTCTCTCATTCTCCTTCTTTCAAAATCTCTCTTGTTGTCATTGTCTCTGCTCCTACCCCTCTCTCCCCCTGTCTCTCCCCCAATCTCCTTCTTTCTATCTCTCTTGTTGTCATTGTCTCTCCCTCCTTACCCCTCTCTCCCCTGTCTCTCCCTCAATCTCCTTCTTTCTATCTCTCTTGTGGTCATTGTCTCTCCCTCCCGGCCCCTCTCTCCCCCCTCTCTCTCTCTCTTCTCCTTCTTTCCATCTCTCTTGTGGTCATTGTCTCTCCCTCCTTACCCCTCTCTCCCCCTCTCTCTCTCTCAATCTCCTTCTTTCTATCTCTCTTGTGGTCATTGTCTCTCCCTCCTTACCCCTCTCTCCCCCTCTCTCTCTCAATCTTCTTCTTTCTATCTCTCTTGTGGTCATTGTCTCTCCCTCCCTACCCCTCTCCCCTGTCTCTCTCTCATTCTCCTTCTTTCCATCTCTCTTGTGGTCATTGTCTCTCCCTCCTTACCCCTCTCTCCCCTGTCTCTCTCTTGTGATTCCAAAGTGTGTAAGACTATATTTAGCTGCTCCTCTTTTCTAGATTCTTCTTTATCTTCTGTTTTTTTCTATCTCTCAAAGAGGTGCAGAAAAGCTTGGCTACTTAGATCAGTGGTGTGTCTGCTGTTTGATCAGGTTAATAAACCAGGACTCTGTGTAACGGCTTTCATGTGGTGAAAGAGAGTCGCACCAAAATGCAGCGTGTAGATTGTGATCCATGTTTAATGAACAAAACGTAACACAAATCTAAATACAAACACTACAAAACAAAGAACGTAACGAAAACCGAAACAGTGTAAACTAGTGTAAACTAACACAGATACAGGAACAAGGACACTAAGGACTATCACCCACAAAATACCCAAAGAATATGGCTGCCTAAATATGGTTCCCAATCAGAGACAACGATAAACACCTGCCTCTGATTGAGAACCACTTCAGACAGCCATAGACTTAACTAGAACACCCCACTAAGCTACAAACCCAATTCCAACACACCACATACAAAAACCCCATGCCACACCCTGGCCTGACCAAATAAATGAAGATAAACACAAAATACCTCGACCAGGGCGTGACACTCTGTCATAACTAGTGACGATTTTACATTTTTTGCCAATACCGATTTCCAATATTTTCCTTGACAAAAAAAAACGATACCGATAACCGATATTAAATATTTTAGCAGCCTTTTAAGCATTCTAGTACAGTTAAATAGTTAACACACACACGTTGACGCAGCGGTCTAAGGCACTGCATCTCAGTGCAAGTGGTGTCACTACGGTCCCTGGTTCGAATACAGGCTGTATCACATCCAGCCGTGATTGGGAGTCCCATAGGGCTGCGTACAATTGTCCCAGCGTCGTCCGGGCCGTCATTGTAAATAAGAATTTGTTCTTAACTGACCTGCCTACTTAAATAAAGGTTTCACACACACACACACACACACACACACACACACACACACACACACACACACACACACACACACACACACACACACACGTCCCCATTACCAGTAAAACATAATCAAAACCTATTTCTTTCACTTACTTGCTGTGCTGTTTCATTGTTCATTTGTTCAGTCGTTTCATTCTCAACCAGGATTTCTATGGAACTAGGTGGAACTAGGTGTAGCTAGGTGTCATCATCTAAAATAACCCTAATTTATAACACAGCCCTTATTTGATTAATGGTGGTCGGATCCATCTATGTCAAGCTAGCCACAATAGTGGACTTTGCGGTTAGTCTTCAAAATAAAAGTATGGCATGATTCTACTATTTGTATTTATCTGTGTCACTGACAATGACATACTTTTATTTTGAAGGCAAACCGCAAATTCCACTATTGTGCCTAATCCTTATTGTGGCTAGCTTCACAACACATAACCCGGTACGGTCGAGCCTCATTCGACAGATGAAGCTAGCTGTCTGCTTATAACGTTAGCTTTGGGCAACAGGGTTAAGTAGGTGGCTAGTTATTTATTTTCATGAACTGAAGTTCAATTTCAATAGGCAAACAACAAGTGGCAACCTAGCTAATACTTACTCACAAGGATCCTAAATCTCAGAATAATGAAAATGACAGCTGTTTTCAGGCTGGTTGTATTGGTGCTAGCGAGGTACCAAGATAAAGCTAGCTACGCCAGAAGTTGCGGTCGAACAAATAATGCGTTATTAAAAACGCTGTGTTGTAAACTCATCGTTCGTGGCCGGTGTTTGCTTGTTTGCAAACTTTTTGTACAGCTTTGACAGTGCTGCTGTGTCTTTTTTGACACACAAAGATCCAAACGGCGTTCCATAGTATGTATGTCATGAAGCTACCAGCAGTGATGCTACTACTGTGTATCTCCGTTAGGGCAACATCTGATATATAGCACACCTAGTAGTGTGGTACCGGTGCTCGACCAGTCGGCAAAAGCCAACATCACCCACGGCAGAGAACAGTTGATTGTCAAGGGGATGAATTCCATTATCTCGGCTTTAATGGATTTCGCCTTTGAGTTGTCTCTCTGAAATGTCCTTACTCTTTCAAATGACTGCTTGACTTGTTGGCTGCTCGATCCACACAGCAGAAATTGTGGGCTGGGTTAGGAATGCTGTGTTGCAAGTGTAGCGCAAAATTTTACATCATGTACCTACGTTATGTAGGTATGCATGTCAGCTTTGACATCAGTTTTTAATATTGGCGTTAAACTAGACATCGGGCCGATAACGATGTTGGCACTTTTAGCTAATATTGTCCGATTCCGATATGTTCACCAATATATCGTGCATTCCTGGTCACAACCATTGATCTTCATTAGAACACTATCTTTGGACTTTGTCTCAGACACTTATTGATCTTAATACACAATGTATTTGTTCCTTAATGATCCATCCACGTTTATCTCAAATGGAAGGCAGTCATCTGCTGTTATTGTTGGCCCTTTGTGAAGTTTTTATAAGTTGTCATGGTATATAAGCTTGTTTAGTACGTTTGTCTGTTGTGCGGTAACGATATGAGTTTGTTTGTGCTTGTGTGTGTGTTTGTTTGTAAATTGGGTTAGTTGGGAGGGCAGAGTGAGTGGGTAATCAGTATTCATATTTGGGGAGGGGGAAGGAGGGTGTGTCTGTTGTACTTGTTGCGTGAGCTCATTGTTAGCCCCAGCCCACTGTGGATTTGGAAAAGACGCCTCTGTTTGCTTTAGGGCCGAGTGACAGTCATGCTAACCCCTAACCAACTTCTCTGTCTCTCTGTCTCTCTGTCTCTCTGTCTCTCTGTCTCTCTGTCTCTCTGTCTGTCTGTCTGTCTGTCTGTCTGTCTGTCTGTCTGTCTGTCTGTCTCTGTCTCTGTCTGTCTCTCTCTCTCTCTCTCTCTCTCTCTCTCTCTCACTCTCACTCTCACTCTCACTCTCACTCTCACTCTCACTCTCGCACACACACATGCACACACACACTCACCTTGGTGCCACAGTGACTCACACATGCAATCAGCCTCACGAACACACACACTATGGGACTATATATGTTTTACTTGAGGCTATTGTTAATACACCACATGTTTTGCCTAGTTTATACCTGGTGCTAACATGCATCCTTTGTTCTGATCTTGTCCACATTTTCAGATATGCATCTACATATGGAATGAAAATGTGTCTCTTATCCATCCACTGTCTCCGATTCTGACCAGAGTTCCTGGTACCGCCCTTAAAGCAAATTACTTGACAGATATTCTTTCAAAACAATATTTATTTTAAGACACATATTGATGTCATACTGTAAGTCGATAGTGGCACCTGTCAATGATTGTAAAAGGCCAGATAAGGATCATTTAAATGGCTTCACTGTTCAGATCCGAAACAAACTAAGATATTCAGACAGTGCATACCTGACTACCTCTGATCACTGTTTTATAATCGCCTGTCAAAAACATGTGGGCACAGTCAGAATGTGGACAAGTTGAGGATAATGGACACATGTTAGCACCAGGTATAAACAGGCTTCTGTAACAGCTACTGTACATTGGAAAGGCCCACAGAGAACCAGTTTTAGCCAGGATTTTACGGGGAAATTTTAAAAACTGTATTTATTTTTTTTGTTCAAGAAAGCTGGTATTTTATGTACATTTGGTATCTTATTTATTTATTTTATTTAATTGTCCTGAAATGTAGGTTAATATTATGCAAAACTCTAGATTTGATACATTTTTGAGGATATTTCTATGTGACCTTCGCTCTCTAAACCCACATAGAATTGATGAGGTAATCCCTGAGACAAGCCTCTTGACATCTGCTTGACAGGTCCTGGATACAAGTCACCCCGCCTCTGTTTGTTCAAGTGGCCAATCCCGGCTTTACTCTCCCGAATGTCAACCCTTCTCTAACAATAGACTCACTGTTTAGTTAACTGTTCCTCACCTCCCCACCTGCCACTCCCCTGTCTCCCCCTTCCTATGACCCTTCCTCCCTGTTCCCAAACCTCCCTCACCTCCCCACCCGTCACTCCCCTGTCTCCCCCTTCCTATGACCCTTCCTCCCTGTTCCCAAACCTCCCTCACCTCCCCACCCGTCACTCCCCTCTCTCCCCCTTCCTATGACCCTTCCTCCCTCACCTCCCCACCCGTCACTCCCCTCTCTCCCCCTTCCTATGACCCTTCCTCCCTGGTCCCAAACCTCCCTCACCTCCCCACCCGTCACTCCCCTGTCTCCCCCTTACTATGACCCTTCCTCCCTGTTCCCAAAACTCCCTCACCTCCCCACCTGCCACTCCCCTGTCTCCCCCTTCCTATGACCCTTCCTCCCTGGTCCCAAACCTCCCTCACCTCCCCACCCGCCACTCCCCTGTCTCCCCCTTCCTATGACCCTTCCTCCCTCACCTCCCCACCCGCCACTCCCCTGTCTCCCCCTTCCTATGACCCTTCCTCCCTGGTCCCAAACCTCCCTCACCTCCCCACCCACCACTCCCCTGTCTCCCCCTTCCTATGACCCTTCCTCCCCCCACCTCCCCACCCGCCACTCCCCTGTCTCCCCCTTCCTATGACCCTTCCTCCCTCACCTCCCCACCTGCCACTCCCCTCTCCCCCTTCCTATGACCCTTCCTCCCTGTTCCCAAACCTCCCTCACCTCCCCACCCGTCACTCCCCTGTCTCCCCCTTCCTATGACCCTTCCTCCCTGTTCCCAAACCTCCCTCACCTCCCCACCCGCCACTCCCCTGTCTCCCCCTTCCTATGACCCTTCCTCCCTGTTCCCAAACCTCCCTCACCTCCCCACCCGTCACTCCCCTGTCTCCCCCTTCCTATGACCCTTCCTCCCTGGTCCCAAACCTCCCTCACCTCCCCACCCGTCACTCCCCTGTCTCCCCCTTCCTATGACCCTTCCTCCCTGATCCCAAACCTCCCTCACCTACCCACCTGCCACTCCCCTGTCTCCCCCTTCCTATGACCCTTCCTCCCTGTTCCCAAACCTCCCTCACCTCCCCACCCGTCATTACTCCCCTGTCTCCCCCTTCCTATGACCCTTCCTCCCTGCTCCCAAACCTCCCTCACCTACCCACCCGTCACTCCCCTGTCTCCCCCTTCCTATGACCCTTCCTCCCTGTTCCCAAACCTCCCTCACCTCCCCACCCGTCACTCCCCTGTCTCCCCCTTCCTATGACCCTTCCTCCCTGGTCCCAAACCTCCCTCACCTCCCCACCCGCCACTCCCCTGTCTCCCCCTTCCTATGACCCTTCCTCCCTGTTCCCAAACCTCCCTCACCTCCCCACCCGCCACTCCCCTGTCTCCCCCTTCCTATGACCCTTCCTCCCTGTTCCCAAACCTCCCTCACCTCCCCACCCGCCACTCCCTGTCTCCCCCTTCCTATGACCCTTCCTCCCTGTTCCCAAACCTCCCTCACCTCCCCACCCGCCACTCCCCTGTCTCCCCCTTCCTATGACCCTTCCTCCCTCACCTCCCCACCCGTCACTCCCCTGTCTCCCCCTTCCTATGACCCTTCCTCCCTGTTCCCAAACCTCCCTCACCTCCCCATTTGGGCCACTCCCCTGTCTCCCCCTTCCTATGACCCTTCCTCCCTGTTCCCAAACCTCCCTCACCTCCCCACCCGCCACTCCCCTGTCTCCCCCTTCCTATGACCCTTCCTCCCTGTTCCCAAACCTCCCTCACCTCCCCACCCGCCACTCCCCTGTCTCCCCCTTCCTATGACCCTTCCTCCCTGTTCCCAAACCTCCCTCACCTCCCCACCCGCCACTCCCCTGTCTCCCCCTTCCTATGACCCTTCCTCCCTGTTCCCAAACCTCCCTAGCTGTCACCTCCCCACCCGTCACTCCCCTGTCTCCCCCTTCCTATGACCCTTCCTCCCTGGTCCCAAACCTCCCTCACTCCCTTCCACCCTCCATCCCTTTATCTATTCTCCTTCCCCTCCCCCCTCTTCCCCTCCCTCACCTCATCCCTCCATCTGATTCTCCGACAGAGGTAATGAGATGTTTCATTATTTGCATTTCACAGCTTTTAATAGTCTGAGAATTTAGGCTAAGCCCCGGGTCGTCGGTGAGGGAGATACCAGGGGAGCCAAGCCTGGCTGAGGGGCCTGGGAGAGACAGAATAGCCCAGAAACACTAGAAAGAGAGGAAGAATGGGAAAGGGAGAGCAGTACAGGAAGAGAGAGCCTTATTTAATACAGTATTTAGGGGGTCACAGACTAAACTTTGAGAGGGACAGGTACTATTATAGGGGGGGGTTACAGAGAAATCCTGGAGGCATAGTGTATAACAGAGGTTCTCACACTGTGATCAAACAGACCATGCCGTCATTACCTGAAAAATGTCCTTCACAGATTCATTTCCCAGCAAAGACAGTATGCAGCATTAGCTTCAGTCTTAGTTAACACTAACAACTAACATATCGTTCTAAAATAAGTTTTGTTCATTGGTAATATGGAAGCTGAGTCTGTATTGGTACAGTGTTGAATATGTCTGGAACCATACAGTAGTTTTATCCATCAGCTATTGTAAAGCTAATGTAAGGCTGTGGGTTGTAGGTCTGACACCATGTACATTAAACTGTAAACTTTAAGGATGAGACTCTGTGTTCATAAGGGGATATAAAATAAATATTAACCCTGGGGAGGGGGAAGAGCTGTTTTTAGGCACCTGTCCCCTGAGACGCTACATCATGGCAGCCCGGACTGATCTTCTACCCAGAAGCTCTTGCTCTAATACAGGAGCCAATTAGAATACAGGTATGGGTGGATCACAGTAAAAGGCCTATACATATCACATGACATGCCAGTTCCAGCTGTCACTAATTTAGCCTTTAGCTAACAATGTACAGATGCTGTTAATGGCACTGTAGCACCATGAGTAAAAATTCCCAGCATGCCCCTGGTCATGTAATAGAGATTAGCAACTACTAAAGTAAAGTCACTCTGAGTATTTAGGCTAGCTGTCACCCTGAGTATTTAGGCTAGCTGTCACCCTGAGTATTTGGGCTAGCTGTCACCCTGAGTATTTAGGCTAGCTGTCACCCTGAGAATTTAGGCTAGATGTCACCCTGAGTATTTAGGCTAGCTGTCTCCCTGAGTATTTAGGCTAGCTGTCACCCTGAGTATTTAGGCTAGCTGTTAGCCTGAGTATTTAGGCTAGCTGTGACCCTGAGTATTTAGGCTAGCTGTCTACATGAGTATTTGGGCTAGCTGTTAGCCTGAGTATTTAGGCTTGCTGTCACCCTGAGTATTTGGGCTAGCTGTTAGCCTGACTATTTAGGCTAGCTTTGACCCTGAGTATTTGGGCTAGCTGTCTCCCTGAGTATTTAGGCTAGCAGTCTCCCTCAGTATTTAGGCTAGCTGCCACCCTGAGTATTTAGGCTAGCTGTCTCCCTGAGTATTTAGGCTAGCTGTCACCCTGAGTATTTAGGGTAGCTGTCACCCTGAGTATTTAGGCTAGCTGTTAGCCTGAGTATTTAGGTTAGCTGTCACCCTGATTATTTAAGCTAGCTGTCACCCTGAGTATTTAGGCTAGCTGTATTTAGGCTAGCTGTCTCCCTGAGTATTTAGGCTAGCTGTCACTCTGAGTATTTTGGCTAGCTGTCACCCTGAGTATTTAGGCTCGCTGTTAGCCTGAGTATTTAGGCTAGCTGTCACCCTGATGATTTAGGCTAGCTGTCACCCTGAGTATTCAGGGTAGCTGTCTCCCTGAGTATTTAGGCTAGCTGTATTTAGGCTCGCTGTTAGCCTGAGGATTTAGGCTAGCTGTCACCCTGAGTATTTGGGCTAGCTGTTAGCCTGACTATTTAGGCTAGCTGTGACCCTATTTAGGCTAGCTGTCTTCCTGATTATTTAGGCTAGCAGTCTCCCTCAGTATTTAGGCTAGCTGTCACCCTGAGTATTTAGGCTCGCAGTCTCCCTCAGTAATTGGGCTAGCTGTCACCCTGAGTATTTAGGCTCGCTGTTAGCCTGAGTATTTAGGCTAGCTGTCACCCTGAGGATTTAGGCTAGCTGTCACCCTGAGTATTCAGGGTAGCTGTCTCCTGAGTATTTAGGCTAGCTGTATTTAGGCTCGCTGTTAGCCTGAGGATTTAGGCTAGCTGTCACCCTGAGTATTTGGGCTAGCTGTTAGCCTGACTATTTAGGCTAGCTGTGACCCTGAGTATTTAGGCTAGCTGTCTTCCTGATTATTTAGGCTAGCAGTCTCCCTCAGTATTTAGGCTAGCTGTCACCCTGAGTATTTAGGCTCGCAGTCTCCCTCAGTAATTGGGCTAGCTGTCACCATGAGTATTTGGGCTAGCTGTCACCCTGAGTATTTAGGCTAGCTGTCTCCCTGAGTATTTAGGCTAGCTGTCACCCTGAGTATTTAGGCTAGCTGTCCCCCTGAGTATTTAGGCTAGCTGTTAGCCTGAGTATTTTGGTTAGCTGTTAGCCTGAGTATTTAGGCTAGCTGTCACCCTGATTATTTAGGCTAGTTGTCACCCTGAGTATTTGGGCTAGCAGTCTCCCTCAGTATTTAGGCTAGCTGTCTCCCTGAGTATTTCGGCTAGCTGTCAACATGAGTATTTGGGCTAGCTGTCACCCTGAGTATTTAGGCTAGCTGTCTCCCTGAGTATTTAGGCTAGCCGTCACCCTGAGTATTTGGTCTAGCTTTCACCCTGAGTATTTGGTCTAGCTTTCACCCTGAGTATTTGTGCTAGCTGTCACCCTGAGTATTTGGGCTAGCTGTCACCCTGAGTATTTAGGCTAGCTGTCCCCCTGAGTATTTGGGCTAGCTATCACCCTGAGTATTTAGGCTAGCTGTCTCCCTGAGTATTTAGGCTAGCAGTCTCCCTCAGTATTTAGGATAGCTGTCACCCTGAGTATTTAGGCTGCAGTCTCTCTCAGTATTTGGGCTAGCTGTCACCATGAGTATTTAGGCTAGCTGTCTCCCTGAGTATTTAGGCTAGCTGTCTCCCTGAGTATTTAGGCTAGCTGTCTCCCTGAGTATTTAGGCTATCTGTAACCCTGAGTATTTAGGCTAGCTGTTTCTCTGAGTATTTAGGCTAGCTGTTTTTAGGCTACCTGTCACCCTGAGTATTTAGGCTACCTGTCACCCTGAGTATTTAGGCTAGCTGTCTCCCTGAGTATTTAGGCAAAATCTCTCACCCTGAGTATTTGGGCTAGCTGTCTCCCTAAGTATTTGGGCTAGCTGTCTCCCTGAGTATTTAGGCTAGCTGTCTCCCTGAGTATTTAGGCTAGCAGTCTCCCTGAGTATTTAGGCTAGCTGTCTCCCTGAGTATTTAGGCTAGCTGTCTCCCTGAGTATTTAGGCTATCTGTAACCCTGAGTATTTAGGCTAGCTGTCTCCTGAGTATTTAGGCTAGGCTAGCTGTCACCCTGAGTATTTTCGCCTGTCACCCTGAGTATTTAGGCTACCTGTCACCCTGAGTATTTAGGCTAGCTGTCTCCCTGAGTATTTAGGCAAAATCTCTCACCCTGAGTATTTGGGCTAGCTGTCTCCCTAAGTATTTGGGCTAGCTGTCTCCCTGAGTATTTAGGCTAGCTGTCTCCCTGAGTATTTGGGCTAGCTGTCTCCCTGAGTATTTAGGCTAGCTGTCTCCCTGAGTATTCGGGCTAGCTGTCTCCCTGAGTATTTGGGCTAGCTGTCACCCTGAGTATTTGGGCTAGCTGTCACCCTGAGTTTTTAGGCTAGCTGTCTCCCTGAGTATTCGGGCTAGCTGTCTCCCTGAGTATTTAGGCTAGCTGTCACCCTGAGTATTTTCGCTAGCTGCCACCCTGAGTATTTAGGTTAGCTGTCAGCCTGAGTATTTAGGCTAGCTGTCACCCTGAGGATTTAGGTTAGCTGTCAGCCTGAGTATTTAGGCTAGCTGTCACCCTGAGGATTTAGACTAGCAGTCTCCCTGAGTATTTAGGCTAGCTGTCTCACTGAGTATTTAGGCTAGCTGTCTCCCTGAGTATTTAGGCTAGCTGTCTCCCTGAGTATTTGGGCTATCTGTAACCCTGAGTATTTAGGCTAGCTGTTTCTCTGAGTATTTAGGCTAGCTGTTTTTAGGCTACCTGTCACCCTGAGTATTTAGGCTACCTGTCACCCTGAGTATTTAGGCTAGCTGTCTCCCTGAGTATTTAGGCAAAATCTCTCACCCTGAGTATTTGGGCTAGCTGTCTCCCTAAGTATTTGGGCTAGCTGTCTCCCTGAGTATTTAGGCTAACTGTCTCGCTGAGTATTTGGGCTAGCTGTCACCCTGAGTATTTAGGCTAGCTGTCTCCCTGAGTACTTAGGCTAGCTGTCTCCCTGAGTATTCGGGCTAGCTGTCTCCCTGAGTATTTGGGCTAGCTGTCACCCTGAGTATTTGGGCTAGCTGTCACCCTGAGTATTTAGGCTAGCTGTCTCCCTTAGTATTCGGGCTAGCTGTCTCCCTGAGTATTTGGGCTAGCTGTCACCCTGAGTATTTGGGCTAGCTGTCACCCTGAGTATTCAGGCTAGCTGTCTCCCTGAGTATTTGGGCTAGCTGTCACCCTGAGTATTTAGGCTAGCTGTCTCCCTGAGTATTCGGGCTAGCTGTCTCCCTGAGTATTCGGGCTAGCTGTCTCCCTGAGTATTCGGGCTGTCTGTAATGATCTCCCTGTGGTGTCCAGAGTGCAGGCAGGGTACTGGGTAAGTGGTGGAGTCGAGGCAAGCTGTGTCCCTGGCACTGACAAACACCTGTTTGCTAAGTGTACAAGATTAATGTACGGTTCACAGTGTCTTTTCTATACTTAGACAGCTACAAGTACAGGTACATACCCTATATTTACAGAAGTATGTGCACTCCCCTTCAAATTTGTGGATTTAGCTATTTCAGCCACACCCTTGCTGACACGTGTATAACATTTAGCACACAGCCATGCAATCTCCAAAGACAAAATTGGCAATAGAATGGCCTTACTGAAGAGCATCAGTGACTTTCAATGTGAAACCGTCAACTTTCCAACAACTGTTCAACAAATGTCTGCCCTGCTAGAGCTGCCCCAGTCAATTGTAAATGCTGTTATTGTGAAGTGGAAACATCGAGGAGCAACAACGGCTCTGTCATGCCCTGACCTTAGAGGTCCTTATTTATTCTCTATGTCTGGTTAGGTCAGGGTGGGACTAGGGTGGGAGAATCTATGTTTTCTATTTCTTTGTTGTTTTTGCCTAGTGTGGTTCCCAATCAGAGGCAGCTGTCTATCGTTGTCTCTGATTGGGGAT